>NW_027105462.1:0-5664 GCF_000696795.3 Halyomorpha halys | reverse complement strand
TTTTTTTTTTTATAAATATATAATTGAGAAAAAAACAAAACATAAAATATAATTTAAAAAAAATTAAACCTGTACTACTACAACCCATGAGTCAGAGTGCAGTATTTTGTAAGGAAGTACTGTTTCTATATTAACTGTTATGCAAGAAGGTGATTTGATCAGAATCACGCTTGTCAGCCAGATTTTTACCCAACTAAAGGCACCCACTTTATGAGGCTGGGTTGACCTTGGAGAACTTCCGAACCTACAGGGCTGACTCATGGCTGCAGTGAAACAGAAAATAATTATCTGCCACAGCCGGATTCAAACCCGGGTCCTCAGAGTTAGTAGCACAGTACCTTACCACAGAGCTACCCACTCCTACCATAAAATTTAATAATATTTATAATTCAATAATTGTCTGATTGAAAAAAAAAAATTATAAATCATAAGAATTTTGATACATGCCCCATGCAATAAGTTTATCTGTAAATAGGCATTGTTATTATTTTTTTTTTTAAGTTATAATTTAAGTAAATATATCGATAAAAATTGTAGACAGTATTTAATGTACGACTGTTAAGATCCAAAATATTATCAATTTATGAATAAAATGTGAAGTTTTGGTTTTTTTTTTTCGATAACTCCTTCATTGATATGTGATCCTTTGTAAGATAATATATCCCATTATTTTAACTTAATATTTAATTATTTATATAATGGAAAAAACAACATAGAAATATTTTAAAGAATAATTAATTATAATATATATGGTGATTTATTAAGTGCTTTCAGAAGTATGGTAATACTTTCATTTGTTAATGTTAGCTATGTTGTAATACTTACTTCCCCAGTAGACTTAAGTTCAATTATCTTCTTCTTAATAGGTCTAGTTTTATCTCGGTGTCTTAATAATACTGGCCAGAGTGAGATTTGTTGTTCATGTGAAGCAATTGATGGGGAGTCATTATACGCCATCTGCCTAGAGTAGTTTTTAGAGCTATTTAATAGTTAATAATTCTCTTGGTCAATAGGTATGATTGACAAAATTAAAAAAAAAAAAATATCACATATTGTCATGATTATACTTAAACTTATAATATATAAAAGGTTTCCCAACCAGTGGTTTATAAAATCCTTGGGTTGGGCTGCAGATGAATCCGGCATTACAAATTTTGTGAGGACTTGTAACAACTACTTTGTTTATGTTTTACCTTTAGTTGGAAAACTTAAAGGTAAATGAACTGCTAGTATCTATAGATTCTCTTTCAAGCAACATAATTTGAAAACATTTTCCAGAGAGGACCCAGTTGGCCCTAAATTTAGAAATTTAGGAACTTCAAGCCGTGTCACCCAGGAGCGCCACTTATGTTTATCTTGTATGAATATTGTATTAATTTACTTCTTAATATGTAAATAATTTTTCTTATACAAATGTAAAAAAACATCAAATTTGTAAATACTTGAAAACAATAAAGAGAGTTGGTAAAAGTGAATACATTGAACCGCAAATAAATGCATCCTCATAGGTGGTGCCTCTCTCTGATCTTTTTAGATTTAACGGAATGATTACACCATCGAAATATATATATATCACACAATCAATCAGTCCGCATCGGTCATTGGTTGTGAACAGTGCTGGTCCGCAACTCGGTAGTTAAGTGCTAGTTCAGTGTCAGTTGTGCAGTGCCCGTCCGTATTGACCGTTCAGCAGTTTTCGTCCGCAGTGCCTGCCCACTGGGACGTCCTGAGTGACCGCCCGCTGAGCCCGCTCTGCGGTGCCAGCCTGCACCCTGGCGGGGACTACACATCCAGTCCTGCGCAGTTGGCCGTTCAACAGACGACCGCCCTCAGCCCTGCACCCGCCACCCTCAGATAATTGTCTGCAACCTGACGACATGGCAGTTGCAGAAGGAAGTGGCCTTGACCTTGTGGAACACTGGATGGTCGAAGACATCTCCAAACCAAGAGGAGCCAAGAGGATGGTCCAGACAGGGTGGGAGTTCCCCAAGGCTAAACATCTTGTTAAACCTCGTGCTGAACCTGAACCAGCAGTAGCTCGCCCCACTAAGTGTCACAACACATATGATGTCTTCAGGGACATGGAGCAGCAGCCTCCTTAGCAACAGCTTCCCCAGCAGAAAAACCAGGTGAGACGCTCACCTTCTATTATTATATCCCCAGCATTGGCCCAAAATTCAGTAAAAGCCCTGCTAGCCCAAATTGGAATCAAGAAATTTAAAACCAATAATTCAAGCAAGGAGACTCGTCTGTATCTGGCGACAGATGAGGACCACAGTAAGACCAGGGAGTTCTTGAAAGCAACTGAATGTGCCACCAAGACCAGGCTGTCTCTCATCCACCCGGGAGTGCATACCTTTGGGCATGCGGCCTGCCCTTCGTGCACGTCATCACTCGACTTCTCCTGACCATAAGTATGCACTCCGTCACGGACTGCCAAGTGCTGCCCTATGGACCATCGGACCACAGGCCAGTGTTATACACCTTTCATGGTAAGCCCGCAACACCACCGGAAAGGATACAGATCGAGAGTTGCTGAAGCACTACCAGCCATAGTGCAATACAACATTCCGGGCGAGGTGGGCTCAGCAGTGGAGGTAATTACCACCACCATACTGAGGGCAGCCAACAGGAATATCCCAAAGTTCACTCATGTCCCCAACACCATCAGGAAGCCACTGAAGCACATCTTCGCTGTGATTGGCCAGCGGAATAACCTATGTAATGTCTTCTTGCGGAGTACCTCAAAAAATACTAAAGTACAAGTTACTATTGAACAAGTCTGTGTAATTGAATTGAGATAAATCTACAAAACTAATAGTATTAGTTTGTACTTTATTATGAAACAGGGCCCTGATTGTACTCCTGAGGACAGGTTGAAGTTGAATGCATAAAAGGCTAAGGAATTGGAAAAATAGATTTGGGTTACTTCCCATTTCTTCCCTGTTTTTAAGTATTGATACTGGTACTGGTAACTGCTGGATACTAGTCTGGCAAGTGGGCCTAGTGGTTCTTCTTGCCACACCTGACAGCAATCTTTAAGTTACTGTTGTGTACTAACTCTTGACACTTGAGTAGGAGTGTCAAGATTCATTTCTCAGGACTATCAAGAAATAAATATTAACTCCCACATGTGGGAATTGAACTCACAATGTTTTGAATTGGGCATTCTGGAACTCATGTCCCAATGCACTTGGAAGTTAAAGACTTATGGAATGTCTCCAAGCAAGATTTCCATAAAAGTCTCTCTCCCAAACTATATGGTTTCACAACTCCTTACAGAGCATGTGGTTTTTTTATACCAAGCTTCATCATCATTTCAATCCTTTCAACGTTTTTAAGAAACAGCAGAGCACATGGTTACAACTGCAACCCTGTTAGATTTCTTGTTAGTGCATAGAAAGAATTCCTTGTAGTTGAAGAATTTCATTTGCGTATGGATGTTGTTAATAGTAGGATTGACTTTATTAATGGTATGAACTCAAGAAGAAATGGCCTACTACCAGTACTAAATTACCCTTTCACAGTGTGGTAAAATTGTGTTTTATATTTACCTTGTTAGTAATTAGTGTGAAAGATTTTAAAACATGGGATACATAAGACATCACAATGTGGGCAGTAGCATCGCGTTTCCTTTCTTACTTTTTTCCCACTTATTCATTTCAAACAGCACACTTCACAAAGTCTAGACGGTTTGACCTTATTGACAGTTCACGGAATAATATCAATAAAATGTCATTCTGTCAATCGGAGCAGTGTAGGAATAGAGGAAGGTCACTTTTTCTTGGCCTTGGTACTTCCTTGTGGTATTTTGCTATTAGTTTATGTATAAGTTCAAGTCGAAACTGTAAATGGGTTGTGGTTCTGTACTAAGGTCTGCTGCAAAAGATTGTGTGATTGGTTTCAAAGTCGACGGCATACTGAATTCAAAACTAGACCACGTCTCTTTCTTCAGTTAAAATAATCTTAGAACAGAGGAAGCAAATAATCTAGCAATAGCCTTAGATGTCTTTTGTAGACTAAACAGTTTGGACACCTTAACCTGCTTATGAGTGACACAACCTGCTTATGAGTGCTTATGATAAGCTGATTGGTACATGACGCTCTGCGCGTGATTGTCACAGGATACACTGTCAATGGGTTAAATAACAGGAGATGATGATCATACTTGGAGATAAAAGATTCAATTGAAACAAGAATCAGTGGCATATGCATAGTCCAGCTTAATGACATTCATTTATTAATTACCTCTGCTAACGTCTTCTTCTAAACACCTCTGTTAGCTGCAAAGCTTTGACTGTTTCGGCTAAATTCTGTATTTCCAGAATGTAAGGAAGGTAGGAACAAGAAGGTACTAGTTCTGGGTATGGTAAGTTGATTATAATAATATCGATAGCCCATTAATGGGTCTGGACATCCTCTGGTAGTTGGCCTGATCCTGTGATGCAGCAGTCCAGTTCTAGATCCAGGAGGTCTCTCTAGTACACACTCTGGCTAGCCACCTTGTCTTAGGTTTTTCCATTTTTTTTTGTACTGTGAAGTACAAAGTACAAAGTGAAGTACTTCTGCCTCGAGTATCTTGGGAATCCTGGGGTCATCTGTCCGAGTGACATGACCTGCCATGTGTAGCATCCGATTTTAATAAGCTTGAACACACTTGTCTTGCCAAAGAGTTCATACAGTTCTAAATTCTTTCTTGGGCTCCATCTGCCTTGGTGGAAGCAATGTATGTCAACACTGGGTGTATAAGCATTTTATAAAGACTGATTTTAGGTAAGTTGCTAAAAGATTTCCTTCATAAATATTTTGATAGGCTGAAGAAATATAGATTAGCTTATTCTTCCACTTTTTTAGTCCGATTTCATTATAGAACCAAGTTCTGTACCTAGATATGTTAATGATTCAAGTTGATGCTATTTTAAGAATAATGATAGACCTCTTTCATTTTTTATTCTTCTGGTGTATAATACAACTTTGGTCTATTACGCTCACATTAACATAATGTAAATCAAAGAATTAAATGTAATAAATCTTTAGAAATCTACAGTCCTAAAAAAATCACTTTTGGGATTAATGAACTTAGTTATTTTAAATTATTTAAAAATATTTCTCAAAATCTCAATCCAGCCATACCATATATTTTCTTTTAAAGGAGTGATGTAACTCTGGTAAGTTTCAACATTTTTTAATAATGACATGTTTATGGCTAAACCAGGAATGATACTAATTGAAGGGATTGCTTCTTCCGGATAATTTGAAAATTATATGAGTAGATGTTTGGGAGTGTGGATAGTAGAGATCATAAATAAATAAAACCTTAATTTATTTGAGCTAACTTTTCAACCAGCATTTTCAGTCCTATATCAGGGCGACAGGTGCCAGGTTTCAAGCACAAATTCTTGTATATCATTTAATATTTATCATTAAAATAAATATGAAAGTGAGTAATCAATATTTTTACTTAAGTAATAAAGTGTAAACATTTAAAAATCTTACATTCGTTCATTACTTCGTTCACATAATTTAAATAATAAGTCTGCTTCCATCCATCTGTGTGCAATATGTGACACCTTCTGAGCTTGATACTGAAATTCATCTGAAAATTAAATGCAGAATAATAAATGTATTTATAAATAATAAAATTATACCTTATTATATATTGTA
>NW_027105461.1:6851-7325 GCF_000696795.3 Halyomorpha halys | reverse complement strand
AATAAAGCATTCTGAATAACACAATCTTGAGCAACGACTTGCATTAAAATAGAGCAGTTTATCGTACATCCAGCTGAACCTACTTCTTACAGATAATAATAAATTTTTGGAGAAATATTTATAATCAGTCACAATAGACTTTATAGATTTATTACTAAATAGCAAGAGAATTTCTATCATTATAATTGAATAATATTATTTTATTTATTTTTTTTTTTTAGTTTTATTTTCCTGTTCAATGTGGTAATAAATGGTTTTGCATATGGAATTATTTTAGGATCTTTCTATGTTTCTAATTAAAAAAAAAGAAATAGTAATTAAAAATGTATATTTAATTGATTTTATTTTGCAACTTATCTATTTATAGCATTGAACAATACTAATAATTAGTTCCTTTAAATAATAACTGCAACAACCAATAACATATGTAAAGTTAGTTAAAATTAAAAATGTATTAAATTTTTATTTTATTTT
>NW_027105461.1:3089-3566 GCF_000696795.3 Halyomorpha halys | reverse complement strand
AAGCCACATACAACCATTGAAAAACACATGGAGGAGTGTCTCTGTAATCAAGGGATAATAGGTGTTGAAGATGGGCATCCACACATCTCATTAGTAACGCTCATCCAAGCCCTAATTGCACAAGAGCCGGGAAGAAAAAAAGGCAGTTCTCTCACCCCAATTATTGATTACTTTAATGAAAACTAGGTATAATTACTAGTCAAAATTGATGAGTGTGCCAAGTATTGGTAGGAGGAATAAAAAATGGCGGCTGTTTCAAAACCTTAAAAAAACATTAATTTTTCGTTCGGAGCTATATATCTTAAAAACTACCAATAACAATAGAAAATCTAAAAGATAATTATTTAAAGAAGAGGAAATTTGCTGAAATATTAGTCCTGACAGAGCTATTTACGTCCAATAGTTCTCGAGATATAGCCTTTTAAAAAGCAACATTTCATAAAAATGTACTGAAATATCAGTAGTTAGTTAATTTAT
>NW_027105461.1:0-557 GCF_000696795.3 Halyomorpha halys | reverse complement strand
ATTCCCAACTGTATTATATCTTTTGACTTTTCAATTGGCAGAATAATTACAATGAAGTAATTGTATAAAATAATTGAAATTACTCCATACAATTACTGCAATTCTTAATTCTTAACAATTGCAATTACAATTACATGTTATGTAACTCATACATGAATTTAGTTTATTTGAGCATATTTCTTAGGAGCAAAAATCCTAAAAGTTAAAAATCGATAAATAATATAGGAGCACGCGATCATAAAATCGATTACTTATTTATTTTCAGCATCTTCGAAAACCTATAAAGAAATAGTATATGTTACTAAATCTATACGCCAATGCGCAATCTTAAATTGGATTTCATTTCCATATTTATAGCCATTGTAAAAAAGATTTTTCCCGTTTTGGTGCAAAATATTATTCATCACCATTACAATTAATCGTACTTAAGCAATTCCAAATTATAGCTATTTTGGAGGAGTTGTAATTATAATTAATTTTTGCCTAACTCTGAAGCCTTGTAAATTTAAAAACTAATTGTAAAATGAAGTGGAACAGTAGTGATGAATTTTAAGTTT
>NW_027105460.1:79679-80549 GCF_000696795.3 Halyomorpha halys | reverse complement strand
TTTCTGATTATGTTTCATAATTCCTTACGTGTCAGAAATCAATAAATTAATTTGGTATAGTGGTATAGTGATAAAATTGGTGTTGGGGTAAATAATCCATAAAAGAAAAAAAAATCAGGAAATGACAAGTAATTTTAATTAATTCAAATGATAAACCAGTATAATTGTAATTGTGGTCCGTCATTTAAATTAACAATTGTAATAAAATTTATCCGCAACTACTGTTTGCCTATCACTCTAAATTATTTATTTTACACATATTTTACTTTTTCTGGAATTTAATTTCTTTGAAAAATAGTATTTGATAGCTTGAGACGACATTAAAAACAAATATGAAATGTTTTTCTTCTAAAATAAAGTTTATCTACCTTACCCCATGCACATTAGGTTTTTTATATATATTTTTGTAGATATAATATAACTTAATAGAATCAGTAATACTTTTTCTTATTATTCGTAAAGAGGAAAATCGATTGGTGTAAAATAACCCTGAAATAAACGCATACTTTCTGAGCTACAACTCAAAAACGCTCAATTTTGTTCATAACGTTTTTCTACTCCAGACTTTGGGTGATTTCACGATCTTTAAACCTTCCTATGGGGAAAGGGGACATTTTGGATTAAAAAAACTGCACGCAAATTGGAACAGGAATACAAAAGGTTTTTGTGGAATTAAATCGACCATTCCCTTTTATATATATTCTAATTTCGAAAAGCATTATTCAATATTTAATAATTAAAACGCAATTATCTAATTGGCTTTAGCGCATTTGCTCAGCATCCACTGGCCCACTACTTGGGATCTTTTGAGCTCTGCTCTACCCCTCACACGTGGGGGATAGAGTGGGCTCAGGGATCCTCAGGTCGATT
>NW_027105460.1:77141-78299 GCF_000696795.3 Halyomorpha halys | reverse complement strand
TTAATTATACACTTGGCGCCTTCGACTATACACACACAGTGCACAATAGAATCAATACCTTATAATACCCCTGGTAGTAAAAGGATGCATAACATCAACCTAAACATTTTTGCATGTACCCTACTTTCCTTTTCCTTATTAATGGAGGGTGCGAAAAAAAAAAAAAAAAATCTTAATTATAATCATCCAACCCTCCTGAAGTATTCAAGCAATGTTTTTTTAAGTCTTCTCTCCAGCTACTAGGAATGTATATGTATCTACACTGATGGGTCAAAATACTTAAATCATGTTGGTTGTTCAGTAGTTCTACTTGCAGAGACCATTCGCCACACCCTTCCTCCCACATTCTCAGTGTTTTCCTCCGAGTTAAATGCAATCTATTTGTTATTAAAGCTAGCACATGAAGTAAATGGCTCCTCCATTGTGATCTGTAGTGATTCTTACTCGAGGCTTAAGGCTATTCAAAATTTCCAGATTTCGCACAACCCCATTGTTATTTCCATCATAACTTTAATAAAAAAAACACATAAAATAGTAAATTTCCTGTGGGTCAGCCCAAGAATCATGCACCCTATTTCCAGTGACTAATTGTAACCTGGCGCTGTATGATTATCATAAATCGATTCTGACCCAATGCAAAGAAGCATGACGCTGTTTTTGGTCCAAGATACCTGAAACAAATAAAATGAAGACAATACTTGGTGATACTCAACCTCTACCGCCATTTATCGAAAATCGCCATGTAAAATCCATTATAACCCGACTGAGGATCGGATATACAAGATAAAAGCACAAGCACCTTCTTGAAAGAACTCCATCACCAATATGTTATTCATCCATCACTGTTTGCATCTGGTATCATCAAGAACGTTTTTTGTCCTCTGGAGACAACGTCAAATCTTACTGCCAGAAAATTGGAAGAATTTCTAGAAGTTCCTAAAGGAGAACAAACTGTATCGAGAAAAGCTTTTTTTTTTTTTAATCATTTATTTATTGTTATTTACAACTGTATAACATATATACAACAAGTAAATTTGCTGTAGGTGAGATAGTGACATGATACAAACATGTGGAGAATCTACCCACTAATAGTGGGTTTCTTACGGAATTAATTCATTAATATATACATAATAAACTAATATATGTGTACTAAAATAT
>NW_027105460.1:74741-75246 GCF_000696795.3 Halyomorpha halys | reverse complement strand
TTTTAAAATCTGGCGGTAACTTCACAAGTTAAACCTAGATTCAGAGCAAATCTACGTTTAAGTAGGTAACCCTACAAAGACACTTCCATAGTTTCTGTTGGATCTTCAATTTTCTGTTTCTTTCCAAATTCAATAAAATGGATTTGATCGAGTTAGACAATTTCATAAACGATAAAGACTTAACAGAATTAGTTGCTCTGGTGATAATTAAAAAAAGCATTCCGTCTTCGACCTAATCATTTTTATTAGACTTCGGATGGAGAATTTTTTCAGTGATTGCGACCAAATTGAATCAATTTTAAATTTAATTCGACCTACAATTTCCGAATTTTCCTCTCTTTAACTCTCAGCCAAAATATAGAGGAGGTGATTTTGACGCGCCTCCGAATAGGTCATACTCGCCTGACCCACGGTTACCTTAAGGCCCGCGATCCTCCATCGTTTTGCTCTCTCTCTCTCTCCCTCCCTCTCTCTCTCTCCCTCTCTCTCTCTCTCTCTCTCTCTC
>NW_027105460.1:73982-74368 GCF_000696795.3 Halyomorpha halys | reverse complement strand
GAACAACTCCAAGAGTTTTACTCACTCATGGTGGATTCCTGATGTCAGAGACAAAGAAAATGATGAACTGCTTCTCAAGACAAGATGGCTCTCACCCACATTAGTCTGGGATGCTTCTCTTCACAGAGAGCACTGGAGGAGGTGAGTTTTGACTTTTGGCCACATGGGCGCTAATATATCCTGTAGGCTATTATGCCATGATGCTTGATGGTGCCCCCTCCACTTCAACTTTTCGGTTGCCGTAGGTTAACCGAAACAGTTAGTATGGAATAATGATACCGTAATACATTGCTGTGAACAAAAAAACGACATTAGAACCTTATTTATTGTTATTCCTTTGTAATGTTCCTAATATCCAATTATGTAAATAACCGGACTGCAATGCC
>NW_027105460.1:64673-66314 GCF_000696795.3 Halyomorpha halys | reverse complement strand
TTATTTTTAAAAATTTTTAATTTTCAATTAATCCACACTATCACAATCATATACACAAAAAACTTAGTTTTTACAGAAAAAAAAAACTAAAATAAAACTTAAGAGTTTTTGATTCGTATGATTGTGATAGTGTGGATTAATTGAAAATTAAAAGTTTTAAAAATTAATGAATTTTTTTTTTAAATGGGTTTGTTTGACTTATAACTAATGACCTGGGCAGAATAACCTGCAAAACAATTTTAAATTTATATGTGAGGTGAGAATTTATATTTGATGTTGTCCTTGAGGATAGCCAGATTGGCTGAAACGTTGGACTATTGATGTAATAAAAAGTGTTGAGACTATACAAGGATAAAATTCGATTTATTAAATAAACCAAAATAATGTTACTCAATTTAGATTAGACCCTTGGCGTATAGGCTCTGGTACAAACCCCACCTTCAGCATGATATCCGGTTATTTAGAAAGAAACAGTATAACAAGTAATTAAGAAGATTGGAACTTTTTTTATGTCGTTTCTGACATTAAAAGATGTTATGTAAAAAGTACTACCCTGTTCGTTTCATAGTTGGGAATCGAGTTTTCATTTCCTGAGATCGTAACATAAATAAAAACGACCAGATTCGAATCGGCGCCGCTGCAGATGCAGTTTACAAAGACCTATGCCTTAACTCCCTCAGTTACAGACGGGCCCGAAATATCAATACCATTTGATGAAAAACTAAATTTCAGTCCTTCATCAGGGACAAAAACAAAAAAAAAAAAGGTGATAATAACCATGAAATAGTGAATAAAAAAAGAAACATCAGCTTACAAAAATAATAAGTCTCAGTTATTTGTGTTTATAATTACTCTAATGAAAGCTCCCCCTACTATATTTTCCATATATTGAATGTTATGTCAACAGCCTACATATTACTATAAAACTTAATATTTCATCATAAACGAATAGTTATCAAAAACATACGTATAACGGCAAGATAGAAGTGCGTGATAAAAAGGATTTAATGCCAAAAAAAAATATATTTTTTTAAGTTGTGTATATAGATCTTGCAAAGGAGTTGAGAGGTATGAGCCGAATCCATGTGTGCACACCCAGAGTATGTGCTTTTGGTTAGTCAATAATTCACCAAAAAAACTTAATTATCTTAAATTTTCAGTTTTATGTTTTTGAACTAACAGATTACAAAAATCAAATAAACAAAATACGTCTGTCCACTAAGTTTCTTATTGACTAATGGTGGGAACTTTTTAATATTTGCCACCGAGAGGTTTATATATTTACAAGTTTTTGTAATAAAAATTTAATAAAATTAAAGTTACAAATTTTCGTGTTTATTAAAGTTACAAATTTTAAACCGATAATATTTATTCAACTTCATAATTACAAATCATGCAAACTGGGCACATAATAAAACAGAGAGATAAGGAAATAAAGAGGAAGAGAATGATATGTACCACTAGCGGGAATCGGTTCCGACTGGGAACAGCTGAGGCAACATCCCTCGGGAGATGGAAACTCGGCGGGGGAAATCCTTGATCGAGTTGAGGAGGATCCGGAGGGAGGCTATGGATAACAGCGTCTGGCTTAAACCAAAAGTTAGAATTATAAAACAACAAAACTCCATCAAAGCTAATAAC
>NW_027105460.1:62456-64463 GCF_000696795.3 Halyomorpha halys | reverse complement strand
TATTAATATAACTAATTATATGATTATTTTTAAAAATTATATTCTTAAATAATTATTAACCCCTAAAACGTACAGAGTACAAATTAAGATTAATAAATAGAAACATTACTAACAGTTTTTTAGTAACTGATTTTTTTTTCATAACTAATCTGTAATAACCACTAGAACTAACTCGTTCAAGTTTTAGAGCGATATTGCGAAACGGTGAAATGGATTCAAAACAATAGAGTGAAATATTTTAGAGCCTCAGAACGTTATCTAAATCGAAGGGGACATTAACAAAAATACAGGTATAAAAGGAAGATGGACTCTGGTGCGCTCAAAGAAAAACTGAAATGGCGATTAAACTGTTTATGTCGAGCCAACGTTTCGCCCCACCTTGCAAGGCTTCACCATGGCTAAAACAGGTACAAATACTTAAATGATGTAAACATATATGACAATTTAAAAGATGTACAATGAAACATAGAAATTAAGTAAGGATAATAAGTTTTCATTCATTGTCTATAACCTTACTGATGTGATTCTTATTTGAGGTTTAATTTTCCTTGTACATCTTAAAAATCTTGGTGTCACTATTGATCAAACTCTTTCCTAGAAAAACCATGTCTCCAATATTTCCCGTCGTACCTTCTTCACCCTAAAGCTTTTAAATTATCTTCACCAACTTCCTTTTGAAACCCCTAAGCTCCTGGGTGCTTCCTTAATATTCCCCCACTTTAATTATTGCTGTGTGGTTTTCGGGGGTGTCTCTTCGGGTCTCGAAGCAAAATTAAAGCGGTTAATTAATTGCTTTGTACGATTCATCTTAGTGGCTCCCGGGGGCGCCTCGTTTTCT
Organism: Halyomorpha halys; assembly: GCF_000696795.3. Taxonomy (NCBI): domain Eukaryota; kingdom Metazoa; phylum Arthropoda; class Insecta; order Hemiptera; family Pentatomidae; genus Halyomorpha; species Halyomorpha halys. The sequence continues at coordinate 63,625 of NW_027105460.1, read as the reverse complement.
TGCTTCCTTCCTCTACTAAGTTATCCAATCCCCTCCGTCCATCATACATCTCTGATATCCTTCAATTTAAATCCTCAGTGCATTCCCGCAATACCCGCTCACGGCTTTCGGACTAATATGTAACTGCCCATCGAACCGCAGCTTTTGGTAGATATTTCCTCATCCGTTCCTCATCCCTATGGAATTTTATTCCCTCCTTCATTCGTAGTTCTAAGACCCTTCCAACCTTCAAATCCCGTATCTTCGACCACCTTCTGTCCACCCAATGCCGGAAGACAAGCAATTGAAAGTTTCAAACAAGGTTTATATATTTTCTGTATTTAATACTTCAGATTTTGGTTTATACTTGTAGAAATGTAAATTAGCAAAAATTGTACCTTTTTATTTGATCTTTGATTTTTATGATTTTTGTTTTTTATTATTTATTATCAGAAGTGTTTGTCATATTATGTTTTATGTTATGACATTTGGGTTTACTATATTTGTTCTATTCTTATTTTATATATTCTGTATATTATTGTTATTCATTTTAATATTTTCAAATTCATTATTGTTTTATATTTTATGACGTTTTATAATTTCATTCTTAATTTCTATTTCACTCTGAGGCTCTAAAGCCTGATTTTGACGCCGGTATATTATCCTAAGGGGATCAATCGCAGAATAAATAAAGAACATTATTATTTTTATTGTTAAATCTTTTTTAATTTTTCATATAGCCCTGATGAAGCCCTGCAACGTGAGGCAAAACGTTGGCTCAATATTAATAGTTTTATCACTATTTGAATTTTTCTTTGACCGCATCCAGACGATTTTTATTCTATTATTAAACACGGTCAGGGATCTTCCAAAATAAAATTAAAATTTTATGACAAAACTAAAATCCTAACAAACCAGACCAAACTGCTCTTATCACTCATTTCAGGCTAACAAGAGATAGATTTTTTTAAAAATATCTTTATTGAAATTTACAACTGTATATTATATAATACATTGATTAAATTTAATCTTAGTTAAAATGGAGTGTTACAGGCGTGTAAAGAAACTACCCATTGGTAGCACTCTAATGATATTTTAATGTTTTGAAACAGGAGCTATTTTTTATTGCTCTAATTGGCAGGCTCATCAATTTTGACTAGTAACTATATATATTTTTTGTTTAAATTAAC
>NW_027105460.1:59875-62045 GCF_000696795.3 Halyomorpha halys | reverse complement strand
AGTGTGGGAAAGTGCCGATAGAGTGTGCAGAAAAATATTTTAGAATGTTGTTTTATCAAGATCATGAATTGCAGTCCGGTTATTTACATAATTGGAAATTAGGAACATTACAAAGAAATAACAATAAATAAGGTTCTAATGTCGTTTTTTTTGTTCACAGCAATGTATTACGGTATCATTATTCCATACTAACGAATAGACATTAATCATATATATTTTTTAGTACACATATATTAGTTTATTATGTATATATTGAATGAATGAATTCCTTAAGAAATAACCCCTACTGACCTTACCTAAGACATGAATTTCTGTCTGTTTTTTTTTTTCTTTCGATTTAATTTAACTAAATATACATAATATTAAATATATAAGAATTCGATAAAAATGAATTGATTCCAAATTGATTGCTATCATTTAAACAATTTTGAAGGACAGGTTTACAGGTCCAGGGAATACAGAGGAAAGGTAAATCCGATTTCAAAAGATCTGTTGGACTGACAAAACTATCAGACCATGGGCTAACCGGATCCTTTTCACGGTCGACCGGACGACCAGAGCCGTCGAAATGCAGACCATCCACCTCCTGCTATTTACCAGAAAGGACCTCCCTGGTACAAGAGTTCCAATGATGGTAGCGTACTCTTCGTCGGAGCATTGTGGGCGATCGTCCGAGGGAGGGAGGGGGCGGCTTTGTCGAAGTTTTTGTGTCGGTGGAAACTGCCCGAGAGTATTCGGGTTTCATGCCAACCATTTGAGCAGAAAATATCCGATGAATATTTGTCGGATGTGGTTCTCCATCGAATGAATTTCAATTATTTGTCATTTTATTTTTTATAATTTATGTATTTTTTAAAGGATAAAATATTTTAGTTCGCATTAAAAAAGATACAGAAAAAAAAAAGTTATGATCCATATTTCAGGTCTTCATCATGGCTGAATGAACAAGATTCAAAAAATATTTTAAACAATGGTAATAAGATGCCATAAAAAAAAAAAATTGTAAAATTGATAAAAAATAAATGGATTACATTAAAACAATATACGAGTAGAAATAAATAGAATAAACTAATAATAAGAAAATTTATAAGTATTAAGATGAAATAACAAATAAAATAGTAAATTTAATTAGTAATAGAAAAACTTTTCTTGGTTGGAGATTAAATGAACTGGTTTACATAAATATATACTAATAAAAACTCTTTAAAAATAAATGGCTTTGAATAGTGACATAGTCCTTAATTATATACTTAAGCTAAAAGTTCCATTTTTTTTAAAGGAAAAAAGCAGTTAAACGCTCTCTTTGGCAGAGAGGATTTATTTATTGAGTTATTTAAAGGAATAACTTTATACAAACTGGAAATTCACAACCTTCTATGGATACCATATCTATGAATACCATATCCATTTTTTTTATTTTATTTTATTTTTTTTTTTTATTGTCTAGGCAGGCTTTCATTACATAGGATTTCAAACTACCTGATATTCCATTAATGAGGTTAGAATGGTCTGGAAGTGTGCCTATTTGGCTGCTGCATCAATAGATTTCTAGTTTGTAGAAAGTAATTCTTTTAATATAATTATTAAATAAATAAAGTATATCTGGCAAAGAAAGCGTTTCTGTATTTTTTCCTTAAAAATTGAAAATTTTGACTTAAATATACATTTAAGGATTATGCTAATCTTCAAAGCAATATATTTTGAAATATTTTATATTAATCATAAATATATATGTATGTACCAGTACATGTAATCTTGAGCGAATGTCCTATGTGAAAGGCTTTCATTTGAATTATGTTTGATATTAATACTTTGTAATGAAATTATTCGTTAAAATTAGACTACTCTCTGATGTTCGCTAATAATGTATTCGTGCTGCGGTCTCATTATAGTCGTGATCACAGAAGGCGTGCGCCCATCATCTAATTGATATTAATAACGACACGCTCCTGCGTGGACCTCTTTTTCAAAAAAAATAATAAATTTGATAATTATAAGTTGTCTTCATCGCTCATCATACTCTTATTTTTAATAATCACTTATATCTACTCATCAGAATTGTGATGTAGGCAGTTTCAATTAATAATATAATTATTTGACATTCCTGGACTCTAACCAAGGAAAATAGAAGAGCTCTACTGGTTTGGGAGAGAAAAGTCCTAAGAAAGAT
>NW_027105460.1:54220-59260 GCF_000696795.3 Halyomorpha halys | reverse complement strand
TCCTAAGAAAGATGTTTGGAGCCGTTAAAGAGGAGCACAGGTGGAGAATCAGAAGCAATGACGAAATAAAGGAATTGTATGGAGAGCCTGATATCATCTGTGCTATTAAGAAGAGCAGGCTAAGATTGTTGGGACATGTGGAAAGGATGGAGCCCTCCAGACTACCTAAAAGGATGCTAAATGGTACACCAGGAGGAAAAAGGAAAGGGACAGACCCAGGCATCGGTGGCTGGATGACGATTTGAGAGGAATGGGAGTTGAAAATTGGAGGAGCCTCGCTGGAGACCACGAGGCATGGGAAAGAGTGGTGGCAGAGGCCCAGGTCCTACAAGGGCTGTAGCCCCCAACAGTGAGTGAGTGAGTTTGACATTAAACTTAAAGTTCGCTATTTATTTCAGATAGATGGTATATGTGATGTGATATGATACTGTGATGGTTGGTGATGTGGTACCAGGGTAGCTATTAGAGATGTGACATCGATGTTTTTTTTAACCTTTTCAGTAACATACGCATGCTCCGGCCAGTCAGAAGTGCTTTTTCAATCAACCAATAGGCCATGGACTCCAAAAAACATCAATGTTTTAAAATATCGTTGCTTACAATACATTACCCAAAAAACATCGATGTTTTTGAACAACTATTTCAGAAACATAAGGTTTGTTCCAACGATCACGCATTCTACGGCCTGTCAGAAGTGGGTTTTAAAACAATTTCTTATCAACAATGTGATGGGATAAAAAAGGATCTGCAACCATCACGCTAAAGACATAATAAAGATAAATTACGTCTACAAAAACATGCATGTTTTAAAATATCTATACTCAATATTAAAATATCATTGAATATAAATCTTTTCCAAAAAAACATAGATGTTTTTGAACAACAATTTCAGAAACATAAGGTCTGTACTTACGATCAGCATGCTCAGGCCAGTCATAAGTGCTTTTTGTATCAAAGAATAGGACATTGACTAATAAAAACATCGATGTTTTAAAATATCTTAGATTACAATACATTGCCGAAAAAACATCGATGTTTTTGAACAACTATTGAAGAAACATAAGGTCTGTCCAACGACTACCATGCTCAGGTCAGTCAGAAGTGCTTTTTGTATCAAAAAATAGGACATCGACTACAAAAAACATCGATGTTTTAAAATATCATTGCTTACAATACATTGCCGAAAAAACATCGATGTATTTAGCTACTAGCTATGGTGTCCGATCGAATTGGGGTTTGAACATTAGTTGATTTAATCAATAGTTTAATGTTGATTAAATAAATATATGCCATAACGGGGCATGATCTGCTGCTTTCTGTGGAAAATATATTTGTTTTCCCCAACGTCACCGTTAAACTAAATCTTCATAACCATTGTCTTAGTTCAAATATTTTAAATGGCTCTATTTTTTTTTTTTTTTTTTTATTTTTTTTTTGTGAGTTTTAAGAGAAAGTTAAAATGAATTTCTTGTAAGACCAGCAAATTATATTTTAGAAATAAACATGGATCAGAGGACCAGAATACTGTTTCTTTGCTGATAAGAGTCCGATAAATTTCATCATCTTTCAAATAAACGGTCTTCATTTTCCTTGAGGTATATAGTGGAAAATGAAGACTGTTTAAGCTGCTATTCAAGTTATAAGTTATAGTGTATAGTTATAAGCCCTCTGCGCAATGAACTATCGGAAAGGAACTAAACCAGTCGGTAACTCGGGTTAACCCGGAACCACTGACTTGACTAACACACGAAGCTACTCATCAGAAATTAAAATCTCTAGTTCGTTCATTATCGTCATGGATATCGAGCGTGAAATATTTTCAGAAGACTTGAGCGATGATGAAGACATCACGTACATTATATTAGGAGGAGAATGGTGAGAAGGTTTAGGGTACAGCCATACCTAGAAAAAATTCTTCAGGAGCGGTTTTTTGTTGCTGCTAAACAGGTTTTACGACGTTCCTGACTTGTACCTATACCTTCTCCGTTTATTGCTTCTTCGAATAGCCAGGACGGTGAAAATTATAAAATAATTATATAATATGGGATTTTTGTCCACCTGTCCCACCAGCAACATGTTGGTCACCCATCTTCATGAATCTAGAAACTGTAATCACTCTGCAACACGATATGCAAGTCACCAGGGGATACTTACTGGTTTCTGTGAATCACTGATGAGTCCATAACCAGTAGCGCCTTATGCAGCGTCCCATTCTGCCCCATTGAATACACAGAGAGGGATTCAAAGTAAACTAGTTGGTATTTCGCGTCACTGATCAGTACCGTGTGGGAAAAAATATATTTTTCCACTGCTTAGGAATATTTTTTAACTTCTGAACCTGAATCCTGTTTAAAGTGAACCTTCATACAAAATTCAACATAGAAATTGTGATGGGGATATAATAATACGGTATTTTTTGTAAAGTACCTTTTATCGCTTACTTGATAAAATAGTACTCCCTCTGTTTTTTATTTATAAAATCACCATTTAATCATTTTTTCGTGTGCATGGACCGTATCAAATCGATCTGATCGGAGAGATGAAGTCACGCTGGGCAGATTAAGCACAAAATATCCAAATCTGACTCGAAAGCCAGAGGAGGCTGAGCAAGGACTCTAAGAAAAATTAAAAAAAGAAAAGGATGCCTAAGACGATCAGGACCTGAGTAGATTCAACTGAATATTGATCCTATTCGAAGTTTTTAACATTACTAACACTAATTTTAATTCCAAGCTGGTCAATTACGCCTATATATCATTTTTATTTTCTCATTGTTTTAGGTTTATGATTTTAGCGTTTATATTTTGGATTACTAAAAAGACAAGAAACTGCTCGTCGATGTCGACTATTACAACATTTACTAGACATACGGTCTAAATTGCCAATCCATTACAAAAGACTGATCTACATGACTATTATAAGCCGTAACCTTCATAGAATCCTTAATGCTCCTTACTTTGTCACAAATCAAGTCATCCATCAGGACCTCAATGTTCCATATGTTGCCGATTAGGGCAGAACCAGATACCACTCCTTCCATGATAAACTTCTCAACCATCCAAATCCACTTGTTTCTGACCTGTCTTCTCTTACATTACCTAATAATCCTCCTAGACGTCTGAAAAGAAGATGACCTCAAGATCTTCTCCTCTAGCAATGTTATTCGATTTCTATCTGTGGGTAGATTCTCCACATGTTTGTATCATGTCACTATGACACCTACAGCAAATTTATAAACAATAAAATAAAATAAATGTTTTAGATTAATACTTCATTATTTTAAATTTAAGACCCTAATTTTTTTCGTTTAATGTCGATTTTACTTTTATCATCACTTAGGATAGCTAATATATGTGTTCCTAGTTATAATCAGCCTAAACCTGTTGTGTAGAAAGAGCTTTCCTGGAAAATGTGATTGACCGTTATTGCAAAATTACAATGTTGGCATTTTGGCGGTGCTTGCTTGCTGATCAGTTGTGATGAGTCAGGTTTGTGTATTCTGTGCTCAATCTGCCCAGTGTGACTTCATCTCTCCGATCAGATCGATTTGATATAGTCCATGCACACGAAAAAAAAATAATGTGTAGTTTGATATTAAATGGCGATTTCATAAATATAATTTATTTTTGTAGTCGATATATATAGTGCTGAAAATAAAAATTTCTCTCAAATATTAATGTTTTAAAATTTATAAAATTAAAATTTATTTTGGCTCCACTAAACCATCAAATTCCTCCAGAATCCTTTCTGGACTGGAATTCTTACAGTCCAAAATACTTCGTGAAATCCTTAATGCTCCTTACTTTGTCACAAATCAAGTCATACATCATGACCTCAATGTCCTATATGTTGCCGATTTGGCCAAAACCAGATACCATTCCTTCCATGAAAAGCTTCCCAACCATTCACTTGTTTCTAACCTGGCATCTCCTTCATTACCTAATATTCTTCCTAGGCGTCTGAAAATAAGATGGCCTCGAGATCTTCTTGCTTCCTCTAGAAATGCTATTGGAGTTCTATTTGTGGGTAGATTCTCCACATGTTTGTATCATGTCACTATCTCATCTACAGCAAATTTACTTGTTATATATATGTTATATAGTTGTAAATAATAATAAATAAATGATTATTTTGGGCAACTTATTCAAATTTAATATGCCTGCAAGAAAATAACATTGTTTACCAATTTTCCAGAAGTAAAAATTTTTTCTTAGAACGCAATATTGCAGCAAAGCAGAGGAGCTGTTTTGTAACCAAATTAGAAAGCGCGTTGAGTGGAAATGTTGATTACGAAAATAATTAGGAGTCCTCTCCCGTTCCAAAAAGCCAGGGTGCTAACGACCGTAAAATAATCACCTGCCGGAGTCGTTAATGATAAACAACATTGACAATTAAATTAAGAGAATAATTAACGATTGATCAAAATTGAATCTGGTGCAATTTGTTTAAGAGTTATCTTTCTCTCGCTATGCATGTATTTTTTTATTTTTTTTTTTCGTTTTCGAAACCATTTCCTCGATATAGGATAGAAAAAAACGTAATGAACACGATGTGAAATCGCGTACCGTGACTGAGAGGATTATCCTGGAAGCCGCCCGATAGCAAAGTCAATCAGCGTTAGGGCCACGTCATGGACTGGGCTCATGTTGAGGCTACTACTGTACTCTCAGTTTAGTAGAAACATTTTGAATTTAACACACATAGAATTACGCATGGCAGGAGCTTAATTACAATAAATACATTGTAAAGTTTTTACATTTTAAACTTTTTAATATTTAAATTATTATTTTTTTTTATTATTAAGTTCAAGACTGAAAAGACAGGAAACTGCACACAGATTCCGACTATTACAGCACTTACTAGACAAACGGTCATTACAAAAGACTGATCCACATGACAATAATAAGGCCCATACGGAGTTGAGCTTTGGGGCTCCACTAAACCTTCGAATTCCTCTCGTATCCAATCTTTACAATCCAAAATCCTTTGTAAAATCCTCAATGCTCCTTATTTTGTTACTAATAAAACCATCCATAAAGA
>NW_027105460.1:51415-52932 GCF_000696795.3 Halyomorpha halys | reverse complement strand
CCATTGGAAGCACTCTAATCATATTTCTTCACTAGGTCTCGAGGCTATCTTAGAAAATATTGGGTATTTTAAAAATAATAACACTTAGCGTTTATAAGAATCCACTTTGAAAATAAGTCTATTTTCAAAATTTTCTTGCGGATTCTTCGATTGTCAAAGTTTAGTGCTTTAAAGTAGACTTTATAATAATACTTTATAAATATTGAAAAAACAATAAAACTATATATCAAGATAGCTTCATCACAATTTTTTAAAAATTTATTTATTATATAAGTTTCTTTTTCAGTATATTTCTGTTGAGTACGTAATTACCTATATTTTAAGGTTAATACGAATATTTGCAATTTGAGAATAAAATTTATGCTATATGTACAGGTACTGGTACTGGTATTTGGTGGGGTGAACAAGTCCGGCAAGTGGGCCTAGTGGTCCTTTTTGCCAACCCTTGGCGGCTTACCTCTTTTAAGGTACCTCGGAGGATTGCCAGGAATGGAAGAGGAAGCAAGGTTAGAAACTAGTGGGCTTGAGTGGCTAAGGAGTTTATAATGGAAGGATTGATATCTGGTTCGGGTTAGATCGATTATATATGGAACATTGAGGCCTTTATGAATAATTTTATTTGTGACAAAGTAAGGAACATTGAGTATTTTGGATTGTAAGGAATGCATACGAGAGGAATTTAAGGTCTAGTGGAGCTCAACACCCTATGTCCAGATGGGCCTTATAATTGTCATGTAAATCAATCTTTTGTAATAAATTGGAAGTTTAGACCGTTTGCCTAGTAAATGTTGTAATAGTCGAGATCGGTGTGCTGTTTCCTGTCTTTTTAGTCTTGTGTGACAATTCGAATTTAGATTTGAAATGTGAATTAAGGATCTCAAAACATAGAAAAAAATCCTTACGAAGGCTTATTTGTTAAACCAGATATTCACGTCTAAATATGTTCATTGTTAGGAATTATTCAGGATATAAATCAAAAATTAATATTTAATTCAACTAATTTACTGATGAAACATTAACATTTATATTAAAAATCTAATTTTGTTATAATAATTCATAAATATCGTACAATAATGAAAATATTTAGACGTGAATATTTCTGAGACAAAGCGTTTACGGATATACCTTCATTAGGAATTTTGTTTTTATTTTAAGAACGGTAATTAGTATTTTCATTAAGGCACTTAAATCAGAAACACACTGAAATAAGATTAATGTAAACTAAAACACATTCAGGTAAAAAGATATTATAATATGTCAACCACTTACAATAAAAGGTCAGTTAAAGTTATATCTTGGATAATAAGAAAATTAAATTTCGACTTCAAGCTCTAGAAGAGATTAGTAATGTTTGAATTGGACTCGTACAGTGTCTATTTTTGAGTACAAATCAAATAATGCTGCTTCCACTCGTTTTTTCTTCAGCCCAGAACCATGCTTTTTTGTCAGTAAACAAGTTCATTTTAACAAAATAAAAATATGGAAGTACCAATTCTAAATCAATAAATATATGAATG
>NW_027105460.1:43843-51365 GCF_000696795.3 Halyomorpha halys | reverse complement strand
TTTTAAAGTACTGATGAGAAGATAGTTTACCATGAATAGTTTACATAAGGAAAAGAGAGTTGCGATTAAAGAAGAACTCAAAAAAGTTTAAAAAAACTTATTTATTAGTGCTAACATTTCGGCCTAAATTTCTAGCCTTCATTAGGGCTGCTTGAAAGAGATAAAAGGGAAAATCCAAGTGCATCCACGTTTTAACCTATTTGTGATCTTCGCTGACCGAACCCCAACCATATTCTCCTCATATATTTTTATAGTAATTATATTTTACAATTACGTGTATCTAATTTATTCTATATCATACCCTAAATGTATAAAAATATAAATAATTTTTTTTTCAGATCTGCTTTGAGAAAATACAGAGGTGGATTTTTCATTGAAACTACAAATTTCGAATTCGTTGATTTCGAACAAGGTAAGAAATGAAGTATTTTAATACTGTTTTTGGCAAGTAAAGAAAAATATTAATGTCTGCCAACAGAAATTGGTATAGTATTCATACATATTTAGTTATTTAGTCAATAACTTTCCTTTGTTCGGTTATTAACGTACATATGTCACTAGGCAATAAGAAAATGAAATTAGTAATTACATAATGTGTTAATTCTGGCACTGTTAGCTTGAGCATTATTATTGTATAAACTCTGTTTGTTATAAAGTGAAAAGTGAGAAGAGGGATTCCGCGATAGAGTGATTATAAAGGACTAAAACATGTGCCTTGTAAGAATCTTAATAAAATTATCAGTTAAAAGGGAGTTCGGTTAAAACCGATTTACTGAATATATATGTACTTAAATTAAATTACTTTATCATTACACAGTTTATTTTATGCAGCAGTTACTGCAACTAATCAGGCCGGGTCGATGGCACTGCATTGGCGGCTGTAGGCGTGTGCCAAGCCCAGGGGACATTATAGCAACTATATTGTTATGATAGGCAATTTAAATCTCTATAGCTTAAAGGTAATAATATATTTATTATAACTTATTATATGTATATTATGTACATATTGGATATTGTTTAACAGTCACTCAAATAGTTTATTGTGCGAACTTGAGATATCGAGACAAGAGCCCAGGCCGAGCTGCCTCAGCGATCACCTGAAGGCACGACATTCGAGACTGCATTGGAAAGGCTTCGGAACACAATCGATCCCTCTCCGTTATATTAATTCTTGCATCAAAGTATTCCTTCAAATACCTTTTTAGATACCCTTTAAAACTATTTTTTTAGTTAATTTATTGAGGAAAATGGAGATTATTCAGCAAAAAATGTTGTTCTATGGATTTTGAACAATGATAACATACAAAGTGAATGCTTACCCTTTTATTGCCTACGGATATTATAATAAATACACGAAACTATGCATTCACTGCTAAACTCAGTGCGATATCAGGAGCACTTCACTTCTGTTTGTCTTTGACACATAACTATATAACAATAATTTCAGCCTCGTTAAATTCGTCAGAAGGTGTATGAAGCATACCTTCACCTTAATGCCAGGGACACTTCACTTATGGTTGGCTGGTTGGGTTTGAGTGGACTGTATAATTGAAAAATTAAACATGATTGAATGAAAAATAAAATTCTATTGCTTAAGTGTACAAATGGTGTAGTTGTTGTTGTTGTTGTCTGGGGCTTAAGGGCGTAAAACCCTGAGGTCATCAACGCCCATCAAATGGTGTAGTGGATGGCCGAAAGAAAACATTTATGTTTAGATGGTTAGTAAATTTTTTGAAGGCTGGGCTATGGAATTGTAGATAATGAGGTGGTTGATGATGATTACTATGTGGTGGTGAATGTTAATTATTGCCATGTGGACTTACTTCATTCTTCTTTCTTCCCCCCGCATCTCCAAGCCTCTCTTCCCTCTGCTGCTGAGGACTACTCCAGTAAATCTACTCACTCATGGTAGATATTGCTGATGAGTGAATAAAAAGAAAGGATGAACGCTTCTCTGGTTGAAGACAAGATGGCTATCTCACATTAGTCTGGGTTGTTTCTCACTACAGAGAGCGCTGGAGGAGGTTATTTTTGACTCTTGGCCACATGGGCGCTAGTATATCCTGTAGGTTATTATATGCTATAATGTATTATGGTGGCCCCTTCAATTCAACCGTTCGGTTGCAGTAGGTTGTCCTGAACAGGAGGTTTAGACTGTATGTATACGGAACATCTGGATACTTTCCTCCATCCATTTCTACTTAAACACATCTGGGTATGTCAGTTACAACTGTGGGTTGTATGGGTTACATGTAATATAGAATCGCAGGGAAGTACTCGCGCTCTCGGGACTGGGCAAAGCAATTATAACTAATGACCAAACTCTTCAAAAAGGAAATAAAATATATACGGCAATATTTTTAGAACGAAAGCCCAAGGACCAAACCAAAAATTATTAAAACGGACTTTGAATAGATTACACAAGACTCACTCACTCCTATCTTATCTAAAACAAACGCCTCCGAAATGCCAGTACTGTAACAACGATTTGACAATCAGGAATGCCCATATTTCAAGTCATGCCTCAATAGCTTAGGATTAAACCCGGATATTTCAAAAATCCTTAGAGATGATGATAAAAAAAATAAAATTAGTATTTCAGTTTGTAGAATCAAAACGTTTACTGGGACAAATATAAACAACACAACAGACAGACAATAATAATATAAAAAATAAATAAAATTAAGAAAAAAATTAAACAAATGTAAGAATAAATAAATAGCGTTGACGTCCAATGATGTTTTACGGCATTAAACAAAATCAAACAAAAATAAACGAAATATTCTGTTCTTGTTTGTTTGGATTTTTAACAGAAAAAAATAATAATGTTTTTAAAAGAGTTGTTTTCTTAATTTTTCCAAATTCAGATTCCAAGTTAAGTAGAATCCAAAATCTAATTTAAAAAATCCGTCCACCTACTATCAGCAGCAATTCTAAATCTATCCTAAACTAGTATTACGAATGTGAGAATTCACAGAATACTACTATTTAGACTCAATAAATTTTGAATCCCTTTCCTCATTACCCTCCTGCAACGCACTTGAAATGCAGTACAAGATATTATACCCATCACTAGTGTTACCTACCCCCATATATCAAAACCTATAGACCCATACGGCTTAAAAGGAAAAAAAAATAATATTATTTACAGCTTGGATGGAATAATAAAAATACTACAAGCTAAACAAATTTTGGGGAGTTAAACTTTTCAGTGGATATCAATTTTTTGGGCGAGGGAGAGGGGTTTAAGGCAATAATATAATATAATAAAACTGATCGTCTTCTAATCGCTTATCTTACGCCACAAGCCTTATCACATTTTTCTGTATTTGATATTGTTCACAGAGTATAAATGTAAAAAATAATAAAAATATGATGGAAATATTGCAAGGCAGTTTAAGTGGTCATAAATTCTGTAAAAACTCATTCTGTCCTTAGTTACACTGAATTTAGTATGAATATATATTTTTTTTATTTCCTACTTCAAGACATTTATAAAAAGAGTGCTAATGATATGAAGCAAATTATTTTAGGTTTTAAGTCAGTGTAACACAAAAAATATTTCACACTCTTCAGATATTTTAAAAATAAAATTCAAGAATTGAAATTTTGTGGATAGAATAATTTCACTAAGTAGGATATTACTATCACCAGAAAAGGAAAAAAAAACAAATAATGAAAACCCTACTTTAAAAAAAAAGGAAAAAAATAGCTATACAAGAATAAAATGGGAAAGATCCCTAACTGCCCCTGGCACAGCCTAGCGGCGTGTTAATCAATCAGAGGCCTGTTCATTATACCGCTAGCAAGATATCCCCAGAACCCAATGCCTTATAAATCGCAGGGCCTCTTCATAAATGGCCCAGAAATCGGATATTATTCTCGCTACGAACCGGCTTCATTTCCGTTCGGCCCCAGACATTTTTACTTAGGAATGAAATAATTCAGTCTGGGATGATTTATAACGTTGGCCGCTAGGAATCGAAATAGCCTTCTTATAACCTCTACCTATAACCGGTACCAGCCTTAAATATTTATTTCGATAAATCGGTTATTTGATTGAATTCCTAACTATTTTGTTAGGATGACATTATCAAAACAACGTGGAAAAAATATGGGCTTATATTACTATACTAATGTTGTGAAATCGGGAATAACGGAGATGGTGGACTAAACAGGGAGAGGGCCCTATATCTGAGTAGAGGACTTCTATCAGTGGTAAACTATGTAAATTAATTAGTAGATAGCAGCCTTTATTTCTACATTGAAGCCATGGGAATTAAGGTGCCACCTTAGCAATTACTGGTTGACTTATTTCGCGGTGATCACATAGAATGAAAACTTGACTCTACCAGATTGGTAAAAATAATTAGTTTTGACATCCTCTGGTCTCATGTCCACACTGAGATTCACTAATTAAGTACAATATTTATAATCCATTAAAATGCATTTTCAGGACATATATTGTTGATTGAAATGAAATGAAATATAGTTTATTATTCAGGGACTAGGTCCCTTTAGAGCAATTAAAAAGAGAATTTTAATTTTATAATAACATTTATTGGCCATAAAACAGTGTGCCCACACTTAATTATAACTTATATACAGAGAGAAAAAATAGATTAATAAGAGAAACTAAATGACTAAGTAAAACAAAACAAAAAGTTAATTAAAAATATCTGTACTATTATAATAATGGGTCAGATTGGTGAAGCAAAAGGTAGAGAAATATAAGGGATTTGTACAAAGAAAGGGTTGGTACATGACGTTAGAGGGAATGGAGTTCCAGAGATATGCAGCTCGGATAAAAAACGATTTATCAAACGCAGCAGTTCGGTGAGGTGGAGGGTAGATGTCAGATAAACTACCAGGTTCCTAGAATGGGATTGGACAGAGAATTTGAATTGCAGGTTTTCTAGGATATAGGAACAACGTCGAGTACTAATTGCTAGGAATAAAAAGGAAGCTAGGAAATACTGACATCGGAAGGATGGATAGAGCCACTTCAGCTCGGCGTAATACTGGGTTATGTTCGTATCTCTGGTGAACCCGAAAATAAATCGTACTGCGCAATTCATGAGATTTTTATGTTTAGATTCGAAAGTTTACCCTATACCAGGCAGCCATAGTCAAAGTGGGAGAAAACAAGAGAGGGAACTAAGAGTTGGTGGGTTTTAAGTGGAAGAAGATAATGAATTCTATTGGATTGCTTTATGGGAGCTATGTTTCGACAGGAAATTTAGGCAATGTGTGGTTTCCAGGTTGATTGCTCAAATAGTTTATCTGCCTCTGAAGCAGCATATATTATTAGCTATGAAATAGTGTGTATAGATTCAGTTTTTCACTAGACAGTGTTCATCTAGCCGTAACATATCTTGAAAATGTACTTTACGGGTACAGTTCGAATGATCTTGAGGATCTAAGTAAAGTTCTATAAATTATTTGAGAACCACCTTTCTTAAGCAGAAAATCATAAAATGAGGTTGAGTAATAGCCAAGAAGATAATGGAAAATGTTAAATTTGCTTCTATTCCCCGAAGTAGGTTGGATACGATGTATTATATTTGGTCATAGGACCCCTTGCTAGCCCTTGTGTGGTGAAAATAAGTGAAGATAAAGCAACGTTCATTTATGAGCTATACAGAACTGCTAAATAAGGTCTTATAAGCTGTAAGTAGTTTTAAAATTGATTTAACATTGGTTACCTGTTTCCCCCCAATCAGGAAACGACGGGATATTATACTATATATTACAAATGTATTTTTTTACTTAATTGTAGTGGTAATTAAAAATTTGGTAATTGGTAGATATACGATGAATTTATAATCTCTCAAGACCATTACACTATTAATAAATAGAGAAAAACTTCTGCTTCTATCTCGCCCCCAATATTTCATGATTGGAGATCCTTTCAATTACCGAGAATCACAGCAATATCAAATTAAGCAGTCTTAAAACAAAATAATTATATCGAGAAGTAAAAGTAGAAAAAAGTAGAATTTGGGGTGATTAATTATTTAATGAAACTACCTTCATAAATAGAATTGAATTTTGTATATTGTAATAAATATATTCGAATTACACATATTGTATCCCATTATTTTATACTTTATTTCTTCTTTGTTTTTCTATCTGATTTTGTTTTATTATTATAATTTTGTAAATATCTCTTCTCCCCGTCTATTATGTATATTACCATTTATTGTTTACCTAATTTAAAATTTTTTTATGGCTGAACTGCCATCCCCACTCCTCCCAATACAAACGGCTCACTCTGACTTTGACTGCCGTCAAAACAGGTATGAATTCTTTCTCATCATTTGATTTTATTCTTTTCTTTTTTCATTTCTTAATTTGTACTTTCTTTAATATTTGTTCTCTTATTTTATCTCTTATCTATCTGTTACTATTACCGTTTTCATTTACTGTTTACTACCTTTAATTTTTCTTATTAAATTTTATTTTTCCCTGTTATTTTCCACTTATTTTTTTTGAAGCCCTGCAACGTGGGGCGAAACGTTGGCTCAAGAAAAATAGTATACCTATTTACTATTTGAGTTTTTTTTTTTACCGCACCCGGACCATATTCCATTCATCTATACACACGGTCAATCAACAATCTTCCAATAAATATGTTCATTTAAAATTATAGTTGTTGTTATATGAATAGGTTGGTGCATATGAAATGTGCACCTTTTTAATTTTTTTATTTAATTTAATTTTTTTTAAATTTAATTTTAAGTAAATAAATAAAACCTATCGTATGTAATAAAATAAATAAAAAATCGGATCGAAAACTGGTTCTCCATAAAATCGGGTTAGTAAAGACCAGCCGATATGTGTGCCGAAATATGTGCCGATCCTGATTTTCCTTGGTTAGTTCGTGCGACACCCACTTATCCATTTTTTCACCTTGCCAATTTCGCAATATTGTTGTATGGTTAACTTCCATTCTGGTTGCAAGTTCCCTCGCAGATAAAGTTAGATTTGCTTTCACCAATGCCTTCAGATCATCATGTTTCACGATCGTTTTGAGTATTCTTCACGGTTAGTTCAATAGTGAAAAATCATCTGACCGAAATTTTTGAAAACAACGCTATAATTTTCGATCTATATATACAGTATTCTGCCCAAATGCCTGGTTAATATTGGGTGCGGCTTTCGCTGCATTATCACTAAGTTTATACTCATACAAACAATTAAGCGAATATCGGTGGAATTCATATTGGTACAAAATTACACAAAAGAAATAACAAAAAGGAACTCTTATGAAAAAATCATTTTTGTTGAAATGTGCCTCTGGCGATGGACAGTACAACTGTAAACGAGGTTATGTCAAAAACAATTGCATAACGAAAACAGGAAGAGAAATATTTGCATATAAAAAAAAACAACGTTTCATAGGCTCCAACCTAATAACAATAGGAATTTAAAAAAAAAATTAACCTACCTTGTTGCGGCCAACATATGTTAAATAATTTTTTCCACTTTATAAATACGAACAAATAAATGGATCTGTTAT
>NW_027105460.1:41188-43133 GCF_000696795.3 Halyomorpha halys | reverse complement strand
GATTACTTAACTTAAAAATATTTATATGGATTTATATCCTAATAATTTAGCAATAATCTGCCACTTTCAGTTTTTTAACGAAACAGACATTATCAATGAAATGATTTAATTGATTATATAAAATAGTACTCCCTGCTTAACATCCTAAGTAAACTTGAATACATAAATTCATTTTCTTGCAACATTCCTTCGTTTTTAGGTTGTTTACCAATACCTGATGGGGAGAATTTCCTTTGAAATCACGGATTCGAAATTTTTAATGAGTACAATACTTCTTAACTTTCTATTAACAAACATCACAAGTTCATGAACTTGAAAACAAAGAATGAAACAATATTTTATCAGGACTTAATTAGGAGTACCGAATCCACATGGTTTTCAATTAGCGACTTCACCCACTAAAGAACTCTCTCGGCAAGGTCTCAGATTAATCTTATCTCGAATTACTCGTTCGTAATTTAAAGACTAATAATGACGACATGCCATAAACAACTTGCAATAATAAATATTGTATGCTCTTACATGAGTTTCAAACCAAGACATATGAAAAATAGAGGTTGGAAGAACATGACGAATTCAGGCGAAGAGCACTTTCTCCGAGTGCGGTTCAATAAATGAGAAGTTGTTCCATCACCTTCACTCTATCGCCTTGATTTGATATTGCAACATATTTTATTCAAATGAACACTGAATAAAAAAATTACGTGCTTACTAAGATGACATACATATTTTCTCCCGGATATTTATTATACATAAGAATTTATTCTGAAATACAAATAAGAAAGAACGAGCACTGTGTTAACCTGATAAATAGATTTTGAAGAAATTTAATTATGTGTAAGGTGTTCAGAGGTAAGAACTGTGCATTCGGTGCATGAATCAATCTTGTAGATTAAGTAGCCATCTGGGGCCCAATGAGCCTCATAAAGTGAGTACCAGTTATTGGAAAAAAATTTGGTGGTTTAGCATGAATCTGCACCTTGCACAACCGTTTGTCTAATAACGGTACTCCCTTAAAAATAATTGAAACGTAGGCTGTAGCGGTATTTATTCTGTATATAAATACTACTTATACACAAATACTACTTATACACAAATACTACTTATATACATCTAACAATTTCTGCCGATATCTTATACATAAGAATCTACTAGCAACTATCACAGGACCTGAAAGTGCTGTGATGATGTTGACTATGATACACCTTAGGCCATAGTAGCCCTAAACCATTTTCATTAAGTTCCAAAAATTTACATAACACTAAAATGAATTCAAAGATCATTTTTCTTCGGTTGTTTATTAAAATTTATCTAGTGATATTTTGTAATAGATTTTTTTAAGTTATCCATTCGTGTGGTTGTGTTGTCTCGTCTTCACTGGAGCGCGGAATCTACTGCTCCGGAGACTTTCTTGATGTAGAACAGGCTTTTGATCCAGTCTAGCACCCAGGACTGCTATAAAAGATCCGTAAATTCCTACCCCCTACATACTTCCTCATTATCCGTTCTTATCTCTTCGAAAGATTATTTCAAATTAATCACAATACCGCTTATTCATCCCTATTCCGCCAGCCTGCTGGTGTACTTCAGGGTAGTATCCTAGGTCCTATCCTTTATACATTTTTCACAGCTGATATCCCAACCCAACCTAACACTATCCTCACCATGTATGCCGATGACACATGTCTATTGTTAGTAAACAATGATCCTTAAATTGCCAATCCATTACAAATGACTGATCTACATGACTATTATAAGGCCTATCTGGACATACGGAGTTGAGCTTTGGGGCTCCACTAAACCATCAAATTCCTCCCGAATCCGAATCCTAACAGTCCAAAATACTTCGTAACGCCTATATTTCATTTTTATTTTCTCCTTGTTCTAGGTTTAAGATTTTAGAGTTTATATTTTGGATTACTAAAAATACAAGAAACTGCTCGTC
>NW_027105460.1:37653-39648 GCF_000696795.3 Halyomorpha halys | reverse complement strand
ATATTTTTTTTTATGAGCAGATTACAGTAGTAAGTGATGAAGGCGTATGTTTTCACATTACCTGATTATCTTTATTATAGATATGAGTAGGTAGAGTGAAATGTCTGTTCAGATTGATTCCTAGATAAACTATAGAATTCTATGGCGCTTGTGTGGTGTCCTAGGACCAGTTTCGACGTGGTCCAGTTATGTAGCGGTTCTGACAATGCATCTATAGATAGCGATGTCGTCGGCATATGTAGATACAGATGCTTTTCAGTAGTTATGCCCTACAGTGTCTGCCGTATATATGTAAAAGGGAACTGGAGTAAGACTGATCCTTGGGGAACACCGTTCGTGAGTGGTAAAGTTCCCGAGACTTCGTCACGAATCCGTAAAGTTAGGCTCCGTTCATTTAGAAATTACAGAATAATACTATAGAGCTGTTCTGGGCACACAAGATCCGCGAGTTTCCGGTATAAAATGCCTTGAGATTCGGAGTCGAATGCTTTCATACAGTCTATAGAAATGCTGTATGCGACTGAACTGTCGCTGCATTTTTGTTGAGATTTCTGCAGACCTCTGTTTGAAGTCTCATAAGATGATGTTCCGTACTGAGGTGTACTTGAAAGCCAGTTTGTTTGTAAGGGATAACCGAATTCTCCTCACAAAAGTCTCGAAGATAATGCAGAATAATTTTCTCGAAAACTTTTGCGAGATGTGAAAGTAGGGTTATATGGCTGAATATGGTATAGGTATTAACCTCATTTAAATAACGATATGATATATGTATGAACGGAAAAAAATTACGAAAGTTTAAAAAATATTTTCCTCTAAAGTATCTTTAATTTCTCTAATTTGAAACAATTAATCAGTTTTCAGTGTTGGCAATAATTGAGAATGAATAAATGAAAATATTTGTGTTAGATAAATAATTATAGGAGAAAAATAGAAAAATGAAGACAGAAGTTCGAATCGGAAGAAGCCGAGACCACCCTATCTCCTCTGATCGCAATTATATATGACAGTGTTTTTTTATCTTTTCTAAAGTGTGTCGTTTCCAGAAACAAAGTTAATATATTTTTTTTATAATTAGTACTCGATAAACTTTAAAATACGATTATAAATTATAAATATAAAATGTATTATAAATAAATATAGATGTAGTGAATGAAATTACTTTCCCTTATTTTTTTTTAATAATTTATTTATTGTTATTTACAACTGTATACATATATACACATCAAGTAAATTTGCTGTAAGTGATATTATGACATGATACAAACATGTGGAGAATCTACCCATTGATAGAACTCCAAAAATATTTCTAAAGGATAAGATCTCGAGGCCATCTTCTTTTCAGACCCCTGGGAGGATTATTAGGTAGTGAAGGAGATGCCAGGTTAGAAACGAGTTGGTTTGGGTAAGTAGGTTTAGTAACTTTAGATACTAAGTAAGTTTAGATCTCCTTATTTATTAGTATGTATGGATTTATCATTTATCAAATTATCATTATACAGACAAGAATATGATTATTGTTAATATTTTTATGAATATTAAGGCGAACTGTTAAATGTGATATTAGAAGAAATATTTATTCAAGATGCCTTATGATGGAGTCATAGCCTCCAAAACGTCGTTTTGTGAATACCTTAAATGAGGAAGAGTACTTTCATTAACTACATCTAATTAATTAATTAAACTTAACCTTTAATTAAATTTAACCTATAACCTAAAAATACGATTTTTTATAGTCTGTGAAATTTGTGTGATGCGCACAAGATTTTTTAAGTTTGTCGACAATACACTAAGTCACTGACAGAGTAGACTACTTCTTAAAGAATAGAATTATTTCCAAAAAGAAAGAGGGGGGTAGGCTAAACTTAAAACATTCAAATCAGGAAGAGGATTCCAATTTATTAGCTGTATATACACTGCATAATTTATGTAGTTTTATTTTATGGGTTGAGTTGTTTGTGATGAAAGAGGATGCTGTAGATTCGTCAGATTTTGATC
>NW_027105460.1:34777-37063 GCF_000696795.3 Halyomorpha halys | reverse complement strand
GTCGACAATACACTAAGTCACTGACAGAGTAGACTACTTCTTAAAGAATAGAATTATTTCCAAAAGGAAGGAGGGGGGGGAGGCTAAACTTAAAACATTCAAATCAGGAAGAGGATTCCAATTTATTTATTGCTGGCCATTGATCATTCTCCCTACTTTCTCTTTCTCTCCCTTTTAATAATTCTTTTCTTTTTCCAACCTATTTCTTTTTTTACCTCTTAAATTTTTCATTTGGGGCTTTTAAAATATTATTTTATTCCTTTTTTTTCTCTGTTCAAATCAGAATGGAGAAGAAAATTTCTTTTGTTCTTCAAGAACAATACTCAAGTAAAATTTATCAGTTGCCTTATCAGCCCTGACTAAGCCCTGCAAAATGGGGTGAAACTTTGGTTAACAATAAATTGTTTTTGTTACTATATGAAGCATACCTTCAACTCAATGCCAGGCACGCATTTACTTTGGGTTGGCTGGTTGAATTTTAAGTGGACTGTGTTATTATTGAAAATTAGTACTTGATTGAAGAAAAATAAAATTTCATTATCTAAGTTACAGGTGGTGTAGGGGATGGCCGAAATGAAACATTTATGGTTCAAATTAATTTGAATGACTGGGCTATGGAAAATTATAGATATAATGAGGTCGTTGATGATGAAGTGAAGGTTAACTGTTGCTAGGTGGACTTACTCCATGCTTCCTTCTTCCCTCCGCATTCCTACACCTCTCTCTCTCCTTTGCTTCTGGGAACAACTCCAGGAATTCTACTTACTCATGGTAGATTTTTAAAGTGAACTAAGAAGAATGGACTTGTCTGGGTTGCTTCTCCTCACCGCAGAGAGCACTAGAGGAGGTGAGTTTTGACTGTTAGCCACATGGAGCGCTGGTATTGCCTGCATTATGGCAGGCCCTCCAATTTATACTTTCGGTTACCTTTGGTGACCCGAAACAGTTACTATTTTGGAACCTTGATTGACCGCTACCCGGTCTATCTTCCTCCAATCTACTAAAGTTAAAGTTTCTAATCATTAATTCATAGGAGGCTAGTAAAGTAATATAAGTCAAAACTTTCCAACTTCTAAAATTTTCTTTTAATATAACCAAATAATTTTAAATATCTATTTATGTCAATTTCAGACATTTTTATGATTTTTTTTAATCAGGTTTGTTCTAAATAAATATCATCAGATGTTTAGGTATAAACTTTATCTAATTACCTTGGCTCAATCCTCAGCCAGCTCCACCAATCCTTACAATACGCCTTAAAGGTTGTAACGGCAGTGGCCAAGAGACCCATTGTAAATTAAAACTCGACAATTTGAGATGCTCCGCTGATGTACAATGTTGGCGGCTTTAAGGAACTTACATAGCCTCCATTGGCTCATTGATGCCATTATCAGTGACTCGGTGAGAAGACTGCGCTGGAGTCTCGATGAGCCCTACTCTACAAATCACGAGTGGGGGATACAACAAGTTTGGTGATCCTTAGGTAGAGAGTGTAAATATTGTAATAATAATGTAAATGTAATTAGTTCTTTTACTTTATTTCTAAGAAAGTTCAAAATTTTACTTATTCTATTTGATACACATATAGAGAATTTATTAGTTTTATTTAATTATATATATTTTTTTTTAGTTTTGGTATGAATGTGATAATTTTTCAGTTTTAGTTATTTTCTAAGGTTGTAGCATATTGTAGCTTATGAATAAATAAAGTTTGACAACAAAAAAAAATGTTAAGAAAAAGTGTACACTTTATGCAGGAAAGCGTATTTCGGCTTCTTTTCTCATTTTTTTTTCATTTAATGGTAACAACATCAATAATGGTTTAAAAGTCAAAGCAATGCTTCTGTTGGAGCCAGTGATGTTATAAAATATATAAATATAAGACGTTTCAAATAACGTCGGTAATTAGGGAACTTCACAAAGAACAATTTTTGTTCTTTTCCTGTTTAAGGGAAATAAGGAAAGAGAGAAACACTTTTTTAAGAAAATGTAAAGGAAAGGAAATCTTTTTAGTTGAAATTTAATTAATAAAAAGGATAATTTTAATTTTTTAATGAGACAAAACTATGAAAAAGATGATAAATTGATATTAATAATAAAAGCTTAGCGAACCCGAATATTCGATGCCGATAATACCAATTGTTTTCAACATTTGTCCAGTAACGCACCTCATAAGACAAATCTACTAGATCAGTGTTTTTTTTTTTTATAGATTTATTTATTTATAGATTACTCAGTTGTGGGTAATAGGTAATAGTGATACATGATCTCATACATACTAAAATA
>NW_027105460.1:33829-34460 GCF_000696795.3 Halyomorpha halys | reverse complement strand
TTGATGATGCACTTCTAATATTTTATTAGAAGTTTAATTAATACTTCAAGTTTTCCGTTATTCGCTCTTGAAAAAACAACAACAAAAAAGAAACTTCTCGACAGGTATTGAACTAAGAATTCTATATAGGGCCATTTCCACATCATGTTGATGAGAGGTAATCAGCAATGATTCTTTTTCCAGTGGAAATAAATTATTTATTTTGTTAAATCCATAAATGTTATTGTTTTTGTGATTAACTTTTCTTTCATCATTCATTAATAATTATTATTTTTATCTTTTCTTTTATAAAATTCTATATAGTTAGGGGGATCTTTTGTAGAGACTATACCCGGGGGGGGGGGCCCCATAATCAAATGTTAAAAAAAAATTAGCTCTTACATTAACCATGTAAAGCCCACCAGGCCTATCTGGTACTAGATAAATAATAAATAGAGAGGTAATCGGATGCTGGTAGGTACTGTCGGTCGTTTTCGATATCCAAAGTAACAATTGATGTTTATAGAAGTATATTAAAAGATATACTTATATACAAATTATTTTTGCATTTTTGGGAAGACGACGAGTGGGGGTTCAGTTATCGGCGATAATCTATAACACGTTTAGCAATAATAACGGCAAAGTAAACAGT
>NW_027105460.1:32742-33779 GCF_000696795.3 Halyomorpha halys | reverse complement strand
TGGGGGTTCAGTTATCGGCGATAATCTATAACACGTTTAGCAATAATAACGGCAAAGTAAACAGTTTATCTTTATATGATTCGAGAAACAATAGAAAAAATATATACATTTCGTATCATTTCAAAGAAAATAAAGAAATATAAAATAATAAAAAAGATCGGTAGAAATATAAAAAACAATTTCTGATTTTAACAATTGTAGGGTAAAAAAGAAACAAGAAGATGGTCTCGTGACCTTATATTGTAAACTGTTTTTAGAGTTCTACTACTGGGTAGTTTCTCTACATGCTATATCGTATCATTATTTCATTATGATCAAATGTACTTGTTTTATTTTTTATACAGTTGTAAATATCAATAAATAAATAAAAAAACAGATTCTTTATTTAAGAATCATATTTTTATTTATTTATACAAATTTCAAATATATATAACAAATTGTGATGTATAAATTTAATATGAACAACCAAAAACAAATAAATTAAACATAAACGTACCAACCACTTGAAGATATCAGATGTCATATTTTGACACAAGTTCTGTTTTTGCTTTCTTGCCAATTTGCCAATAGCATGGGCCTTTGAACCAAGGTAAAGTGGAGTGGGTGAGAAGAGAAGCAAGGATTTCCGTCATCAATGGTCAACCATCTAAGTTCTGCCCAAGTTCGACGTTGCTCAACATTATAATTACCTATTGCAATTATATATAAAGCTAAAATCAGAACATTTCATTGCATATGCAACGTCTTTTAGGCTCCTTGGAATCGACCAATATTCCAAGAAGTTATCCCCCTTTTAAATAGTTGGATTTAAGGAGGAACATCGAGCTAAAATTACCTTGGAAGAAAGGTTTGTTAATTGCTAACTTTTGCTAAACATTGCCAAGTCGTTAACATCAGGTGAGCAGAGATCATTCATTTAGAAGAGAAGCAATTACCTGGGCTTCGTTTAGCCTCAGGTCTAATGGCCGCTATACACGTGAGTCGTGTCTGCTGCCCTTTCTAAATATCTGAAATATCATTTCTGTTTTTCGACATTA
>NW_027105460.1:28759-30707 GCF_000696795.3 Halyomorpha halys | reverse complement strand
AAGATAACGAATCTGTTCTACAGGGGTAAGAGCCACATTATTAAAGTATACTGTAGGGCAGTCGGCATGTTTACGACGAAGAGTAAATGTGATTTGATGGGATTTGTTCTCTCAGAACTTGAATACTGTTTTGTTGACCCCGTGAATTTGATTACATTATTGCATATAAGGCATTCTATAGATTTTATTATGTCGGTTTAAACACCTCTGGTTCCATCTACTTCAATATGTGACCATGAACTGTGTTAACAAATGCTGCCGTTATATCCAAGAACCATATCCAAGAACGCCACTGGAGGATCATTATTTTCCTATTTCTGACATATTTTAGTATAGCTTGAATTCTTACCTTTGAAACATTTATTTAAAACGAGAAGAGGACTTAAGTTATTCAGATCGAGCAATATTGAAAAAATTGGCTAAAACTAGAAAAACTCGTGAACCCGTCACTTCCTCCTTCGTGGTCTACTACCTTTAAAACAGTACATTAATATCCAGTATATTTGTCGATTTAATCAAAATATATAACGAATATTTATTTCCAATTTGAAGATGAAGATTAATCCTCGAAACTTTAAGTGAAATGGCAATGTATTTTTTAAAACAAAAATAATGATGATCTAAAAATACTTTTTCGCAAATTCTCTGTCAATACAAAGCCACAGTCAAACTGTCACGTTTTTTGTACATAACAGAGTTTTGCACGACAGCTATGCGGTGCAAGTGAGCTTGTTCTGTAGGTCGAATCCCACAAAATATTCTCGTTTCAGATTGGGATAATTGTCACTTCTCATTTCAGTTGTCATAGCGTTTAGAACAGCGTAACAAGGTGGCTGCATCAACATTCCTAACACCCTAATAAGATAACTGCCACAATATGTAGAGACAATATCATTGGACGTATAAAATGAATTTTTATACTATATTCATACCAACGTAAATAATACTAAATCAAATTAAATATTTTTTTTCTTTTGAAACTACATATTTTTTTTTTAAAATAATACTTTTATTTATTGATAGATATTACAATCTTTCACACAGTTGTGGGGAATAGGTAATAGTGATGAATGATCTCATACATACTAAAATAAAATAAAATAAATAAATGAATGAAAAAAAAACTGTTAAAATATATACAAACAGGAGAATAAACAAAATGAACATAATCAAACTATGTGTATGAAAAATAAATAAATAAAATAACATAATGATAAAATAATATAGCCTCTAGTCACATTTACACTCTAATATACAATATTTACACAATCGACCTGAGGATCTTTGAGTCCCCTATATCTCCCACGTGTGAGGTTAGAGCAGAGCTCAAAAGATTGTACTTCTAGAACAAAAATTTTGTAACATACCAAACCAAATTAACTTTTTTTTTAGAATAGTTTATTTTTTTATTTTTTAAATTCAGTTCGTCAGTAAACCATTTTTAGTTAAACATTGCATATTCCATTTAATCCATTCAGAATAAATACATATATTTTTATTAAAGAACTACGTCATATAAAATAGAGTATTTTCAGTGTGTTTTTTGGGGGGTTTTCAGCTCGTAAGATTAGATGTGACTTTGGGCTCGTTTAGATTTTTCTTTTTCATTGTTTAGCCTCCAAACAAATATTGATAAAATTGATATGGTGCTCTATCCTGGTTTTTTTAATCAATATTATCAAACCATTTCCTAACATGACATATCACATTATATCAAATAAATCCGATATGCAGGCCATGAATCAAATGAGCTCGAAAGGAATTATCAGCTAGTAAATATCCAATTAGTTTATCACGGAATATACGAAACACGAACCAGAGCACATCATGCATAATGGCTTATTGTGAAATATATGTATAAGTGTTTATTGTAAATTATGTTTCGTGAGATAATTTTTTTTTTTATTTGCGTTGTAGAACCCACTGAGAGAAAAACCTATAATTTGCT
>NW_027105460.1:23097-27197 GCF_000696795.3 Halyomorpha halys | reverse complement strand
ATATCCCATATATATATATATGGGAGCGCGGTAGCCACGGGGTAAAGCGCGTGGCTGCTAACTCTAAAAGGACCCAAGTTCGAAACCGGCTGGGCATAAAATTGTTTTCTGTTACACTGTAGCCGTGAGTCAACTCCTCTGGAGCCCTTCTGGGGTCCATTCAGCCTCTTAAATTGGCTACTATTAATTGGGAAAAAATCTGGTGGTCAGGCCTGATTCTGACCAAATCAACTTCTTGCACAACTGTTGGTCTAGTAACAGTACTTATTTACAAAGTACTGAGCCCCTGACCCTTTATGGGTTGTAGCAGTACAGATTTATTTATTTTTTTAAATACATATATACATTTTAAAAAATAACGAAAAAAGTGTTCAGTTAATTATTGTTTTCATTATTTTTTATATTTTTTTTTAGTTTTTAATATTGATAGTTGTATCATGAGAGTTATCACTGACGGATTAAACGCAAGGGGCTCTTGACTATTTGAGAGATAAGAAAGAGCTAATAAATAAATAAATCTGATTCTTCTTTTTAATATAATAAAGTCAGATATTTAAAATAATTTAGTTTACATTTTCTTTAATCTACAGCACAAAGTTATATAAACCGACACATCAAAAACCCATCCTTTATGGAGCCATCTTATCCACTATTACCATCTAAGACTTCATGATTAAATCTCAAACATTCTGTGTAAATAAGACATTTCATTAGTTTACCTATACCTTAATTTATTTAATGTGATGTATTAATATTATTATATTATTATTAATATTAATATTTGTACAACTGTAAAAATAATAAATACAATAAGTAAATATGTTGTATGTTTCATATTCACTTGAAAATCTTGGGAAGGAACCACCCGTTGGTGGTACTTCAAGCATTTTTAAATTACAAGGTCCCGTGACCATCTTCTTTTCAGGTGCCTTGGAGGATTATCTGGGATTGTTAAGGATGAAAGATTAACAATTAATGGGTTAGAATGAGTAAGGAGTTTGGAATGAAAAAAACGCATATCTGGTTTGGCCCAAATCTGCAACGAATGGGATGTGTAAGGTCTTTGTGAATAAGTTTATTTGTAACGTAATAAGGAGCATCAAGGATTTTACGTAGGATTTTGGATTGTAAGGATTGGATGCGGGAGAAATTTGATGGTTTGGTAAAGACCTAGAGCTCAATTCCATATGTCCAAATTGGTCTGATTATCGTAGTGTATACTAATTTTTTGTAGTGAATGGGAAGTTTAGAGGGTTTCTATAGTAAGTGTAGCAATCGGAATCTGCGAGCAGTTTCTTGTCGTTTCAGTCAACGAAATATTTTAAATCTAACACTACTTTTGTAGTACAGTTCATTAATGAGCCATTTAAATGTTTTGACAACCATTTTGCCAGACGTCTTGATTTCTTGTTAAACAAGCAGTATGGAGAAAATAATTTTTGAAAAGGCATATTTTAGAATGTAATGTTCAATCGTAGAAAGTAATGGTCATTTAAGACTTATATTGTAACGTACTTTATTGTTTTTTTTTTTTTTAAGCAGATAAGATATGTCAGGTTTGAAGTTATTTAGTAATAATTGAAAAAAATGTTCAAAACATTGGCTAAAATCAGTAAGATCATTCCAATTTTTACATGAGCAAATTTCATAATTAATAAATAAAGATTTTTGATTATTACTCGAAGAATTTATTCGAAATCTTTAAGATTCCGACACACACAATGAATATTTTTTCAGATACCTGCGTTATCAAGAACGTGGTTTATTTTTTCAAATAATACACTTCTCTGTATACAGAATTCATGTTTGTATCGTACTCGTTGTTGACTGTTCGAGAGGGGACATTTGGAAGTGACATTTCATCAAGGGACGTTGATGTCCGAATTTCGCTACTGTCAGAATGCGGTCATATGACGTAATGAATTGAAAACGTGATGCTATATTACAAGAATACAGATAGTGCAAGTGACGCGGAGTACTATGTGGTATTAACGGTTGTTGGACCAATGTCATCATATATCGTATTTGCAGGAGTATATGCATTTGATGTTAATATTATGAGGACCGGGGTAGCTCAATGGTAAGGCACTGTGCTATCAACTTCAAGAACCCAGGTAGGAATCTGTGGCTGATTATTGTCTTCTCTTTCATTGAAGTAGTGAGTCAACCCTGTGGGTTCGGGGGTTCTCCTAGCCTCATGAAGTTGGTACCCTTAATTGTGTAATCTATATCTGGCAGTTGAGCGTAATTCTGACCAAATGACTTCTTCGCACAACCGTTGGTACAGTAATAGTACTTTATTACAAAATAATGCATCACCGACCCTTTAGATTCCAAGCGGTGCAGATTATATTTAATTATTAAGGTATTTTTCTTATGGCTTGAATTCATTATTAGCTATCTTTATTACGAAACATGAAACAACTAACGATTTTTTGTAAGTTCATGTATATAATATAAAATAATATTTAAAAAAATTACAACTAAGGATGTTCGAGCTACCTAAGTCGAGTGAACTGAATTCTACCAGAGCAGATGTCTTTATGTTAATACAAAATTCTACGTATAAAACTGTTTAAATAAAAGGTGAATATTAAATTCATTATGAAACTATCTTCAAATCTGAAGCAAATAAGATAGAAATGTTTCAATAGAAAAATAAAGGAGCCTTGAAATTATGTTCTTGTGCTTAAATAAATATTCTTTTCATCACGTAGTTAAGCAACACGTTTTCATGTTTTTATATTCATCATTAGGCAATTCTTTTTCGAGGTAATGAAGGTAAAGCATTTACAATTGGACAATACTGAAAGCAGTAGCCAGAGCCTCCAGCACCTCCAGGACCTCTTGTAGTCGAACAAAAGAAGGGCTCCTGAGTAATAGTCACCAGTGCTTTTTCACCTCTGCCAAAGGACTCAATCGATCCACGAAGGAAAAACGACTTACTACAATCACTTGATTGCCCAACCTTCCAAAGCAGTTTTCTCTCAGTGTGTGAATTTATCTAGCTGTATAAATGTGTGTATATATAAAGAGGAGGGAGCGGTGTGGCTCAGTATTAAGGCACTGTGCTACTAATTTTGGGTTTGAATCCGGTTGAGACAGATAATTATTTATTCTGTTATTGTATTTGTGAGTCTATCCTGTGGGGAGCTGTCCGGTTTCCAACCCCTTTTAATGTTGTTGAAAGATTTGGCAGTCGAGAACGAATTTGACCAGGTCACCTCTTCGCACAACTGTTGTTCAAGTAACAGTACTATCTTACAAAGTATTGCAAGACTGACCCTTCAAGAATTGAACTCAGATTTATTTTTTTTTTAAGAGAAAGTGTGAAAGAATAGCTTAAACTTTTTAATTTATTTTAATTTAACACCATATTTTATAATCACTTTGTAAATAGTACTAATGTTTTATTTAGTTGAAGATATTTTTATTGATATTATATTAATTGGAATTTAGGCAATTGAGAAGAAAAATATGTATTTATATTGTGCTGTTTTAATTAATTAATAGAGCTAGATGCTAAGGGTTGATAGCCGTCGCTAAGGTGTCTCCTAGCAACAGGCCGAACATCTTCGTTTTTAAATCAGATCCGGCTAATTAGTGGCCATGATAGTTTGTAACCAGCTCGGTCTGCGTTGATAATTTAATAATTTGGACATTTTGAGAGTGTTTACCTACATTACAATCCTGAACCAAACCTTTTCTTCATTTCGACTTCAATATAAATTGTTGCTGATTATTCGGTTCGCATAATTTATTAAAACAACTAGACCCTGTCTGCCCCTAATAAGTGCCAGTGTTGCCATCTTGCCTTTTATATATTTCGACCGTTGATGGGCCAGTACACTAACTTTGGACCAGTTTGAAAGTTTCTGCGGTGTATATGCGACCTACACACCACAAGCAAAATATCTTCCCCTGACCTATCAGAGTAGATCAACCTTTCGTCGACCAGTATGTATTTTATATGTCTATTTTTTTTTAATTAGTTCCTTTTTGTTTTCATAATTTATTTAGCTCATTTTATTTTTGTTTAAGTTACTTAGGAATATATCTCGACAAACGACTGACATGGAATCCTCATACAAGACTGAAAA
>NW_027105460.1:18518-23047 GCF_000696795.3 Halyomorpha halys | reverse complement strand
AAATAATTTAATTTGGTTACATTATTTTTAATAATAAACCTTTATAATTGACCTAGAAAAAAAATTGGCTTACCTGGAAGTTTGACATTTTACATTTCAAGATACTGTTAACGCCATATTTTATAACTACTTTGTAAATAGTATTAATGTTTTAATTAGTTAAAGTTATTTTTATCGATATTATTTTAATTGTAATTTAGCCATTTGAGAGGGGAAATGTGTATTTATATGGTGTTGTTATAATTAATTAATAGAGAAAGTTGCTAAGGGTTGATAACCGTCGCCGAGGTGAAGATGGCCGACCATCTACGTTTTTAAATCAGTTTTGACTAAATTGTGGCCATGATAGTTTGTAACCAGCCCTGTCTGTGTTTATAATGTAATAATTTTGACATTTTGAGTGTGTTAACCTACATTACAATACTGAACCGACTTGAATATAAATTGTTGCTAATTAGTCGGCTCGCATAATTAATTAAAACAATTAGACTCTGTCTACCCTCAATAAGTGCCAGTGTTGCCATCTTGCCATGTTGCCATCTTGGATATTTCGACCGTCAATGGGTCAGTACACTGTACTGATACACCAACTTTGGACCAGTTTGAAAGTTTCAGCCGTGTATGTGCGACCTACACACCTCGACAAGCAAAATATCTTCCTCTGACATATCTGAGTGGATCAACCTTTCGTCGACCAGTATGTATTTTATATATCTATTTTTTTTAATTAGTTAGTTTTTGTTTTCATAATTTATTTAGCTCATTTTATTTTTGTTTAAGTTACTTAGGACTATATCTCGACAAACGACTGACATGGAATCCTCATACAAGACTGAAAAGACAGGAAACTGCTCGTCGATTTCGACTATTACAACATTTACTAGACAAACGGTATAAATTGCCAATCCATTACAAAAGATTGATCTACATGACTATTATAAGGCCTATCTGGCCATACGGAGTTGAGCTTTGGGGCTCCGCTAAACCATCAAATTCCTCCTGAATCCTTACAGTTACTTTCTCACAATCAAGTCATCCATCAGGACCTCAATGTTCTATATGTTGCCGATTTGGCCAAAACCAGATACCTTTCCTTCCATGTAAAACTTCCCAACTACCCAAATCCACTTTAAGCTGTTTCTAAGCTGACTTCTCCATTACCTAATAATTCTCCTAGTCGTCTGAAAAGAAGATGGCTTCGGGATCTTCTCCACCTGAAATGTTATTAGATTTCTATCAATGGGTAGATTCTCCACATGTTTCTATCATGTCACTATCTTACCTACAGCAAATTTACTTGTATATATGTTATACAGTTGTAAATAACAATAAACAAATGATTAAAAAAAATTGTTTAAGGTTATTTTATTATCTTTTGTTTATTTGTTCAAATTTTCATGTTAACCAAATAAATGTTTATGTCAAAACCTGCTAGTTTTTTTATTTTTTTTTTATTACTTCTAAAGCTTTCCAACAAAAAAGACATTGTTAATTTGAGGTGGATACATACTATTAAAAATTAAATTATAGAAAAAAATTACAATGATTATTATAAAAAATACACCACACTTAATTCCCGTCTTCTTTTCACATATGGCACCAGTAAATGATCACATGTTATTTTGCTATGGCCATCGGCCATTTCATTTGAAAGCTGTTGATTAGAGGTTTCACTCAACCATACCAGGAAATTTATATGGCCTTAATTAAAATAATTAATGCTTGTTTGTATGTTTATTAAAGGACATGAATATGGGACAATAGTCTCGAAACGTTGTTCAACTTTATATTAATTTAGAATAAAATACATTCAAATTGGAAATTTTCAATATAAAACAATTTTATTGAAAATCGACTTACCAGAATTCCTTAAAGGAAAATCCAGAATAATTATAAACATTTACTCTAAACAAAAATTGCTTATGCCAATAGTAATGAGTTAAATCAAATAAATCACAGACATATATGTATTTAAACATTTGCACTAAGCATACATTTAAATTATTATTAGGCTTTTGATCGAGTCTGGCACCCAGGACTGCTATACAAGATCAGTAAATTCCTACTCCCTACATATTATCTCATTATCCGTTCTTATTTCTCAGACAGGTTATTTCAAGTAAAACACAACAGCGCTTATTCATCCCTGTTTCCTCAGTCTGCTGGTGTACCTCAGGGTAGTATCCTTGGTCCTATCCTTTATACAGTTTTTACAGCTGACATCCCAATCCATCCTAACACTATTCTCATCACGTATGTCGATGACACATGCCTATTGTCAGTGAATAATGATCCTTCCATTGTATCCCACTCCCTCCAATCACATATCACCACCTTCGAAGAATGGTGCCAAAACTGGAGGATTAAAATAAATTCCAATAAATCCCACCTATTCACATTAACCCTTCGTCGTAAACCTTCGTCTTGCCCTACAGTATCATTTAATAATACCCCATTAAACGACTGACATGGAATCCTCATACAAGACTGAAAAGACAGGAAACAACATTTACTAGACAAACGGTCCAAACTTCCAATCCATTATAAAAGACTGATCTACATGACTATTATAAGGCCTATTTGGACTTACGGAGTTGAGCTATGGGGCTCCACTAAACCATGTAATTCCTCTCGAATCCAATCCTTACAGTCCAAAATCCTTCGTAAAATCCTTAATGCAACTACTTTGTCACAAATCAAATCATCCATCAGGACCTGTTGGTATTGGACATTGCCTATGTTGCCGATTTGGCCAGAATCAGATACCAATCCTTCCATAATAAACTTCCCAACCACCCAAACCAACTCGTTTCTAACCTGGCTTCTCCTTCACTACCTCATAATCCTCCTAGACGTCTGAAAAGAAGATGGACTCGAGATCTTCTCCTTTAGAAATGTTTTTGGAGTTCTATCAATGGGTAGATTCTCCACATGTTTTTATGTCATAATATCACTTACAGCAAATTTACTTGATTTGTATATATGTATACAGTTGTAAATATCAATTAATAAATTATTAAAAAAAATATTATTATATTTGTTTGACTATATTCACTTTTTTCAATTATGACTCTTTTTAATCGATCCCAAAAAAAATGACTAACACTTATTAAAATTTTACATTTTAATTTATCATAGAATCGAAGAATCAAATAAAAATATTATTTCTATTCATCTTGGTATAACGATTCCGAAACAATTATAGCAGATGATTAATGTTAAAAATAAACCATATTATCATTGTACAATTCTTATTCGATTAATGTTCATTTAACTTCAATTTATTTAACAACACATAGACCTT
The DNA here is from genome assembly GCF_000696795.3 of Halyomorpha halys. Lineage (NCBI taxonomy): Eukaryota > Metazoa > Arthropoda > Insecta > Hemiptera > Pentatomidae > Halyomorpha > Halyomorpha halys. The sequence goes on along the minus strand of NW_027105460.1, from coordinate 19,743 downwards.
ACAACTAGATCTTATTTCCTATTAATAATAAGTTTAGTGCATGTGCATCTTAATGCTTCTTAATTTCATACGTTGTATACAGCGTTCTCACTAGTCTCTAACGTATTTTTGTAACTTTATTGTCTTCCACCTCGCCACCTCACTTTTGCTTGATATTTCGGGCACGAGTCTGTGGGTTTCATATACTTACGACTTTTATCTTTCTTTTTACCCTTTTTTTCCACTCTTTCCTTATTATTTTTTTCTTACCCACGTTATGAAGTTATGTTCACTGCACAAAATTGTCAATTCTATTTCATACCTTTTTTTTTCTTATATAACTTTATATTTTACTGCTTCAATTCTGTTATTATATATATTTAAATAATTATACATAAGACTTTTTTTTATCCTTTCTCAAAATCTTAGTTAATAATTTTCGTTTTGTACTTACCGAATTTTTATATGTATATTATTTTATTTTTCTTCCCTTTTCGTAATTTAGTAATATTAAATATTACCTTATATATTAAATTTTCTGTTGTGCTTTTATATTTGTATAATACTTGCACTACAAATAACATCCGAATACTGCTTTATACCTATATTATCTTCCTTTTTCTAGTTATTCTGTATTTATAGTTATTTTTTATTTATTATGATTATTTTATTGTTTTTGTTCTTCATTCAGTCTTGAAAAAAGGTCTGAAATTCATGAAGGTACCATATCTTCTTCAGATAATTTTCCCTGGTCAAGAACTACTAGGAGTTTTTCAGGCGGGAAGCACACAAGGGAGTGCTTCTTTGTGTTATGAAATCCTCTTATATATTATAACGCACCATTATAGATAATTAAAAGTTTAATTTAAAAAAAATATTTTTTTTGACTCCTCTTTGTGACTCCTCTTTCATTACAGTCTTTTATAAACTTGGAACCGAACGGAGGACGAAGAAACAGCCGATAAAAGCAATAACTGCACTGTAAAGGATTTTATTCCCGAGCAAGAAGAGTTCAGGCTCTGCATTTTTGATGAGTCAGGTAACGTTCGCGCGGCACATAATATCTTCTCCTTTTCTATTATTAAATATTTTGATAAATTTAGAAGGCCTTGCCTTCCCTCGTTTATTTCAGAATTCGCTAGAAGTAGATGCCAGAAACTGTGATAATGCAGATAAAAATAACCAATGTCTATTAGTTTAAAAATGGTTCATTTAGAATTATAAAATGAAATGAAAAATTTGAAAA
>NW_027105460.1:16818-18468 GCF_000696795.3 Halyomorpha halys | reverse complement strand
TATATTAGAGTTTACGAGGATTGTTCGTAAACTGGTGGGGGGGAGTTACGGACTGTCAGCTGACGGGTCCATATCAGCTGATCGAGAACAGCTGACCTATTGTATATATATATAGACGGACAGGCTCCGCAAATAGATCAGTATTTTACAGCAGTTCAAGCGAGTTAGATCTTTTTCCTTCTTCTATTTTTTGACATTGTGCTTTCGCCAATACTTAACTTATATATATATAAATATAAAGTCTGACACACTCTTTAACAATATTATTACTAATAATTTATCATGCCATAACTATGAATTCTCACTTCACGTTCGACTATTAAAATTTTGACAGGCTATTCTGGCCAGGTCTATTTATTTTAGGCAAATTAACCTATTAAACAATAAAACAATAGTAATCAATTTACCAATAAGCTGGCCTTATCTTATGTTTAATTACATTGACTTATTGACTTTATGATAGTTTTTATTGCATTTTTTTTTTTGTAAAAGAGATTGAAAAGCGATGAACAAGTTTTGTGAAATTTTAGTTAAACGTAAAATGGAATTTAGCTTGGAAGAATATTATTAAATACCCCTTTTTATTAATTGCCTAGCATATTTTTCTATAACTTAAAATTAAGAGAGTTTTAAGAAATTAAAAAATCGAATACCAGCCTTGATAATATGAGCATAAAATCATTACAACCTCCTTCAATTCTTCATTCAACACTTCCCTAGTTCTTTTGAAAAAAAAAAATTGTTGTTTTTTATCAGATGACTTTATATATATATATATGCATAAATGGAGAGAATTTAGTTTAATTTGATTCTGAAAGCTCCCCAAACACCAACAACCAATGGGCGTTGATGATCAGTTAAATGCCCTTTCAAAACTAACAAACAAGCTCCCCTAACCTTGTTTGAATCAAATTAAACTAAATTCTCTCTCCATTTATGCATACATATATAAAAATATAAAGTCATCTGATAAAAAACAACAATTTCTTGCAAAGAGATAAGGGGAAGCTGATTGTATTGTGCTATATATCGAGGCATTAGCCATTATAACAACAACAATATGTCGTTTATTATGGTTTTTCGCCATCTGTCCCAATACCCGGTCAAGGTATCTTTCAAGGAACCTTTTACGGCGTCCCCGGATATGGATAGGTCAAAAGTGTTACAACAAAAACGACAGGTTTTGACTGATAGTTTTTGACGAATGATAAGAATCTAATTAAGCAGACCCTTTCTGGACATATCAATATCTTCTCACTCACTTTCTAGCCTGGGTAGGTGGACGCCTACCTCGGGAGCGTTCTGTCACCTACGGCCAATGAGGAACGAGATTCAAAAATAAAATAAAGCCCCAAAAGGGAAGTGGGAGAAAAGGGACAGGACAACTAGACCAGGAAAAAGGGCAGTGAAGCGGAAGACTTAGTCGAGAGAGGACCGGGCTTCAGAAGCCGGAGCAGAGCAAGATGCACTTCGACCAGACGAAGCCGTAAGAAGGGCCACGAGACCTGGACATCCCTTATGAACAAGACGACACCTACGGAACCAACTCCCACGTCATGAATCATTCAAATCAACAGCTATAAGTATAAATTAAACAATAAGCAATAATGTAATAATCATATTTTATGGCAACCATTTATTTGAATCATT
>NW_027105460.1:14008-16768 GCF_000696795.3 Halyomorpha halys | reverse complement strand
CAATAGAATGTTGGAATTTTTTATTATGAAGAAAATGGTCAGTGATGCTATCAACATAACACAACAATAATTAACAACTATTAGTTGTACAAAGACTACAAAAGACTTTTTAAAAAGAGTTTATTGTACTTAAAGTAAAAAATAACAAATAAGCAGCGTGGAGACGGGCTACAGAAAAACTGCGGCCAAAGAGCTAAATTACAAAGACTATATAAGAGAATTAGCCATTAATGCTAGAAAGCCATATGCTAAGTGGGTGGTCCCCAACCAAAGGTAGGAGCTCTCTTTAATTTTGTTAGCGCTCCAGGGGATATTCGATGCTCCCCACAAACTCAAAAAGACGTTTCTGCTTTAAAATAAATAAAAGATCATGGGCAAATGTTTCAATGAAAACATGATGTTCAATGTTATTTACAGCGGTTGGCCAAAAAAAAAAAAAAATATCTGGAATTTATTTTTAAGGTTTGTTGAAGAGAAAAATCTTTTACAGAAAATAATAGAAAAACGAGTAGTAACGCGCTTACTAATATCAAAACCAGAAGAAATGTTCCCCTTGGGACCACATGTGAAAGAGATGGTGATAATGTAGTCAGCATGATCGCAAGTTTTCTCTAAACATTAGCTGCTACGTAATTCTATATATTGCTATGTATTGAGGAATAAGCTATTATTAGAACAACAATATGTCGTTTATTAAGGTTTTTTGCTACTGTCCCGATACCTGGTCATGGTAGGAGCCTTTCGAACCTCTTACTGCGTCCCTGGTTATGTACACATCTGGGTTTAGCATACCATACGAGTCCCTTATTAGATCTACAAGTGTTACAACAAAAACGATAGGTTTTGACAAAGAATCAGAAGCCAATTAAGCAGGTACAGATCGAACTCCCCCCCCAACCCCAGGCCCGGGACGCCTAACTAAGGAGCGTTCTGTCACCTGTGGCCAATGAGGAATTAAATTCAAAAATAAGGCAACGTCCTAAAAGGGAAGTGGGATGAAAGGGGAAGGTCAACTAGACCAGGAAAAAGGGCAGTGGGGAGGAAGACTTAGACAAGAGAGGACAAGGGTTGAGAAGCAGAAGAGGAAGGGAAGAAACAAGAACGAAGAGGAACGCACTTCGACCAGACGAAGTCGTAAGAAGAACCATGAGACCTGGACATGGACACTCGAATTATAAATGATATGTGTTATGGATCAAAGTCCTCTACATATCAGTTGATTGAGTCAAATCAAGGTTATGGCGTAATCAATATTAAGAAACTGGGTATCTGGTTGGTTCCATATTAATTTTATTAGATACTATCACTTACTGATGCACAAACCTACTTTTCTTGGCAGTGCTTTATTTCGAAAACTTCTGGTCTTGATTTGACCCAACGTGGATCAAAATGGAAAATTAGTGCAAAAATGAACCAGTACCAATTTAATCAAATACAAAATCTGCTTTCGTTTACTCTTACGAAAATATGTTTTCCTTGAAACATCTATATTTTGAAAACAGCTTTTTGATTTGGCCAAAAATGTGATAAATCTTATAATATGAAAAATCATAATTGTGAAGTGTCATAGAAACGTGAAAGTTAGAGATAAGGGTATGTCGGCTCAGTATCAATTTCAGCTAATTCCATTCACTTAATATATATCTAAAAGCATATTCTTTGAAAGATCAATATTTTAAAAACGGCTTGCCTGACAAAAGTCTAGTATTGTAGATAATTGATTAGTGTAAGCATGGTATAGTATAAATTTTCCTATACTTTAAGTCCATTTTTCGAAATTATTGATATATTTTTTTTTTTAAATACTTTTTTATTTATTGATTGATATTACTGCCACACAGATGTGGGCAATAGGTAATAGTGACGAATGATCTCATACATACTAAAATAAATAAACAAAAGTAGGTAAACAGCGGTTGCTACTATCGGCTTCGAACATTTGGATTCGTAAAGCCTTTATTGTTATTATCGTATTAAATGTGCCAACGTTTCGATAATGTGGCCGGCAACAAGACTATTAATTAAAACAGAAACACAAGAGATACATGCTCTTTTTTTGATAATTTTAATAAAACGTAAAACAAATAAATGACAAAGACATATCTCTCTGGTTTTTGGCATCCCACGTGGTCTCTCACCTACTGTACTGGCATACATTGTTGTGTAGAAGTGTCCTGATGTATTGCTTCGAGCCACACGTCCCGTCCATCTTAACCTCTTCGCCTCCATATCGTGAGATAGACCAGTGTCTGAAGTTCATTGTTAGTTCTCCTTCTCCATTTGTTAATACTCTGATCCCAGATCACGTCTCGTAAAGAAGACCGTTCAAATCTCTTGATTCTTCAATCCCTTTATCATAGCATTGTACAGAGGATATATATATTTTCATGGACTTTAAGTATATATATTTTATTACAGTAGTTGTCACAAGACGCCGGATTTTTGTGCAATAAAAAATCGAAAATCTACAAAATCGTGCAGTAAAAACTAAAAATCAGTATCAAATCAAAATCAACTTTGCCGTTTAATTTATTTTAAAGTATAATATTAATGTTAGGGGAGCTTTATACATTAATATTATACTCTTTTTAAACAATTTTGATCTCTTTTCTCTCAACTTTATTCTTTTTAACATCCTATGTTTCGACTTCTCAGGTCATTCTCAAGGATTCCTACAAACAGCTCCTTTTAATTACTTTTATAACAAATTTCCTTCACTTACATACTGATTTCTTTGGTCTTACCTTATTCTGTCTGTAT
>NW_027105460.1:12619-13776 GCF_000696795.3 Halyomorpha halys | reverse complement strand
GTTGAACGTGAATTGAGAATTCATAGTTAGGGCATGATAATTTATTAGTAATAAGATTGTTTAAAATTGTTAATAATGAGTGAGATTGTCCTTGAGGATGGTCAAGTTGGCCGAAACGTTGAACATTAATATTAATAAAATATTAATATAGAGTGTTTGAGACTTAATTATATATAAGAAATAATATAAGATAAATAAACAAAATTGAAATTCCTACTAGTCTCAACTAAATCAAACTGTAGAATGCACTGAACGTTTTTTATAAAAAGCTTATCTGTTAATAACTTTTTTATAGTTACCCGACACCACTGGTTGATACACTTTCGAAAATATTCGGAAGTTTTGTTTACTTTTTTTTTTAAGTTGAATGTTAAAAAAATGTCTTTACCTGAAAGCTGTCAATTTTAAACTATAAATTAAATCATATATTATGTAAAAAAATAAATAAATAAATAAAACTAAAACTAAAATCATGCCTGAAAAGGTAATAAAGAGCAATTTTGTGAACAAATAAAATAAAACACTCAAGACGATCTAAATTGTAGAAAAATCCCAAAACGTGATATTTTGTGTTATATAAAATTCGTGTTTTAATTCCCTTTTCATTATTCGAATTTCTGTCTTAATTTGAAAATTAGGAATAAATTATACAATTGAACAAGAATCTGATCTATAATCATTATTGTATCAAATATGACTCTTGATAAGAAAGAAATCAGAAAATATAAGAGAGTTAGCTGTAAGGGAACTAGCTACATGATCAGATTATAGGATTAGCTAAGGATTAAGCCACTCTCAGCGATCCCAGACCAACTGTCCAGGAAAAAAAATACATTTCTCATTCTACTAACGTTCTGTTCATTTTCTTCTCCTTAGCCTTTCTATATTGACAGTTCCTAATTCAGTGGTACTATAAAAAATATCTGGTTAATATTTTCAGATAATGTTCCTTACTCCAACAATTAATACATATTTTTTGATTGTATCTTTGCTAATAATCAGCCTATTATAAAATTTAATTATCTTTTAAACCAATATCTGGTTTATTCTTAGTGAAAACATTTTTAGTATTTAATCTATAGTTAATTATTGTTTGAAGAAAAATAAAAAATATATATCTTTAATAATATATGTTAGTATTTATGTAGCCAATTATG
>NW_027105460.1:9928-11012 GCF_000696795.3 Halyomorpha halys | reverse complement strand
TTTAACTCTTTGATCTTATCTTTCGTGTCTTTGAGTCAGATATATAAACATCGATTTCTCAATTTATTCTAATTCATTTTGTTGTTTAACACTTCTCCTGGCGAACCAGATTTTTGGGATTACCTTTTTAACTAGAAGCCATAAGGAAAACTGCGGCGAACCTGTTCATTTTAATCAAATAAATGCCGTTTCCAGTAAACTTCCTTACCTTTCAGAGTGTTAAAAATATTCTTTAAAACGATTCTGAAAAATTTTTATTTAGCCTTTATTATACACGTGGCATTTGTATTATTCTCTTTTGTTAAATCAATAGAGTTATGACTACATAATTATGTCAAATGTTAATAATTAATTATTAAAAAATCGGGTTTTAAATAACATCTATTTGAATTAAAGAATTTGTTAACTAACGAAAATTACATTATTTTTCTTAAACGTTGAAAATTATAATATTAATATTATCATAAATATTACTAACCATAATTTATAATATTATTCAAATAATTATAATAATAATAATAATAATGGCTTAGCGAACGCGAAGTTTCGATGCCTATACCACCAATTGTTCTTTACTAAATCGCTCTAGCCCTTCTAGTCCTCTATAGATGCCCTTCTAAATCTAAACCTACCAAATCATACTTAACACAATTTCGTATATCCCTCGAACATACTCTATGTAGTACTCTATGCTGCTAAAATAACAAGCATTTCTTGCCTATATCTTCTCTTTTATTTCACTATCAATTTCGTTTTTTCTAGTGGAACCTAAGTACTTAGACCTACCTAACTGTTGTAAATGTATTTTCTCCTATATCCATATCAATACACATGTATATTTTTTTCTATTTACTAATTATTCCTAGTATAATGATTACCCAAAAGGTAAATATATACCTTAGATCTGTTCCCACCATAAGGGCTCTGGATCTTGCGGAACAATTCCAAATAATATTAGGGGCTTTTTAGATGACCTAGGTGTCGGCATTATGGATATTGCGACCTTCACCAAAATTATTATTCTGGACCGTCATCAGACATTATAGTTCCGAGGATATTCAGTATTAGTTATTTGTTTTTTAAC
>NW_027105460.1:0-8854 GCF_000696795.3 Halyomorpha halys | reverse complement strand
CTAAGTTTCTATAATACAATTCTAACTAAAATGTTATCACTTGAAAAAATATTATCACGAACTTATCAGAAAAGCCGTAAAACATTTTCAGGCTATAAAAAACGTTTTTTAAAACAAATGACTTAGAGACTTCAGGTGATAAATTGCGGTAGGGCTAAAATAATTTTAATGACATCCTGGAAGTGGAGTAACCCTGAAATAGTCATTCCTTCCCTGGCCCTATCAGTTAGCGAAAATTGCTCCTCCAAGGGCTCCTCAGGGACCAATGAGAGTAACCGAGCAGAAAAAGAAGCCGTGGAGATAGCAGCTCTACTCTTTTATGGCAACCTCTAACTGTATAATATATATACAGTTCCTACTCACTCCTAGCCCCACATTAATCACAGATGATATATGTTTAAATATTTATACAATAAAGCATGTTGAAGCATTTATCCTAGAATACTAACCTTAATCTGCAATTTATTTTTACTAAAAAATACATACATTTTACACCATGAAAAGATTAGAAACAGTATTCAAAAAAGGTTGCCATATTCTTAGATTATTTAATGTATAACAACACACAACCTTATATTTACAAATACAATCAGAAAGTTTTGTTGAGGTGGATAGGTTAACTTCGACTCCAATTGACAATGAGAGGTACTCAGGATATACATTATTACCAGCTGGTTCAGGAAGTAAATTGATAGAATGAGTCTTACTGGTGTCAGCCATAATCCCTCTAAGGTGTTAACTTTGATCTACAGGGTCCTATATCTGTAGGCGCGAAGGAGGGATGCAAGTCCGGCTAGGTGGCAGGCGCAGGGCCTTGTAGGAATGTAACTTCGTTCTACAGGGTACCATGTCTGTAAGCACGAAGGGGTATGTAAGTCCGGATCAGGTGCCAGCCATTTCAGGAACGAAGGATGAGTCGTCTAGAGAAAGTAGAGAAGCAATAGACACATGTATATTTCCAACAATTATTGCACTACAACGTACTGATCCACTATGCACATTGTAATCCTCTGTCTCTTGAGGTGGTGATTCTCGTGAAGCGGGAATTCGCGATTTGGCCATTTCTTGCCTAGTCAAGTCTCTGGGCTATTAAACGCCTTCGAGTGATACTACGTGTAGGACTTTAGTTTTCAGTATATTTTAATAAGTGGTTACCTAGCCCTTCGAGGGGTGGTGGGGGTAAAAAAAATAAAAATAAAATGATGTCCAAGCAGCCCCTGCTGACGGTCACGTGACTTCAAAGAGGGCGTGGCCTACTGATCACGTGAGTGATTATGTCGAACTAAATTTGAATTTAAATCCCCAGCCAGGGAGTCACATGACCGAATACTAGCCTCCAATTGGCTGCCTAATGATCACGTGGCCGACCATGTGAGTGGTTAAGGGTAGGTCGAAATAAATTTGAATTTAAACTTCCCGCCATAGGTCACGTGACCAGTGGTTAAGGTAGAGTCGAGGCTCAAAGGTCAAGGTCACGGGAGTGATTAAGGTAGGGTCAAAGGTCAAGGACACGGGAGTGGTTAAGGTAGGGTCAAAGGTCAAAGGTCACGGGAGTGGTTAAGGTAGGGTCAAAGGTCAAAGGTCACGGCTCATTGACCCCTGTGCCAGAACCGGCCTTTTATCCCTACTATTATATTTTTTACATAATATTCATTTTAATTTACACTGTAATGTCCATTATTTTTGAATACCTTACTTCATCCCTCCAACAGCTGAATAATCCTATGTTTATAGAATGTCTGTGGCTTATTAGCAAAAAAGTGATCAAGGTTCTCCCTGACATCCTGTTCGTTTTCAAACCATTTTCCACCTAAGGAATTTTGTAGTGACCGGAATAAGTGTTAGTCACTAGGAGCAAGGTCCGGTGAATAGGGCGAGTGGGGCAAAAGACCCCATCGAAGGGCTAATAATTTATCGTGGGTGACTAACGAAGTGTGGGGTCATATTTGTAATGATGGAAGACGAAACCCTTTCGATTTGCCAGTTATGGGTGTTTTCTTCGAATCGATTCATCCAATTTTGTTAATTGTGATCAGTATAGAGTAGAATCGTTCGATACATCTTGTGGAAACAGCTTTTAAAAAATCACACCCTTGTAATCCCACCATACAGAAAGCATTATCTTCTATGGGTGCAATCCTGCTTTAGATGTGGTTCCAGGTGGTTTGTTGGTCTCTAAGATTCTTTTCACACCACATTATCATTGACAAACCAAGTATTTTCAGAAATGGATCGTTTTCTTGAATTGTTCGCTGTGAATCCCAAATGGAAATGTGTTTTGCCAAGTTGGTTTCGTTCAGAGAATGGGGACCCCAACATAAAGATTAGAAACGTAGCCGTGCTTCCGCAAATGATTTTCTAGGCTTGTATGTGATACGTCTTGTTCGACTATCGCCTTAACTCAAATGGTTTTAATGTCTTGTGGGTAACCAGGTCGCGGGGCGTCGTTCATGTCAAAATTCCCTGCTCTAAACTTCGCAAACCATTTTTTGGCACGCGCGCTATGTTAAGGCATTATCCCCATAGACCCCTCATATTTGTTTATTTACCCCTGCAGCTCGCTTTCCTTTTTTGAAGTTATAAAGCAAAACATGCCTATAATGCATATTGCCGTCCATCTTCTCAGCTGGATCAAAAAACAATACTGACCTACTCTTAACAAGTGTTAACAGACATAACTGTTTACATATTACAAGGAGGATACACAATCCTCTGTTAGGATTAATTGCATCAGAAAAATGTGACGTATTATGAAAGAAACATGAATACTAATACACTCGGTCAATCAGAAAACTTCCAGTAAACTAGATTAATATTAATCACCATCCTCCTGACATGTGTGACGCTTGTGTTGCTGCATATTAACAACTACCAAGAAATTCCATATAATATAACAGCATTGCCTTGTCAACTAAATGTTATAGTTCACAAAATTGCATTGGCTGCTACAGCATTAGCTATCCGTGGAACTCGATCTTTACTGATTGTGTAATGAGGAAGTTCTAAACCGTTCGATTCCTCAGGATCGGTTGTAGACCTGCACAAACCCTAAATTAGTACGATCCAAACAACATACGCCTTCGGCAGGAGTGTATTTGGATAGCTTCGGTTATTAGCTCGTTAAGGGAGAGATCAAAAGGGAACGTGTTAGGGAATCATTTGACTGATAAGTTCGTTAACTGTTTGGTCGCTACCTACACACTATTTTGCTTCTTCAGCAAATATTAGAGACCAATTATAGAAACGAGCATATTTAGCAATATTTAGAAATCGTTAACAACCTTTTTTCCTCTTATAAATAAGTCTATATAAAATACTACATAAAAGTCTCTGCGTAGTTGATAAAATACGATTGAGGAGTGCAAATCAAACATTTAAACTAACAACAGTAAAATAAATAAAGATATTTTTAAGAAAACACGATTATAAAAAAAGTGCACTAAACGGAATAAAATAACTTTCTAACAACACTGCATAATTAAAACTATAATTTTATTTTTGTGTAGGGTATTTTTGTGAAAACTATTTTCTATTAATTTCTTCTCTTCATTCTAATTCATATATAATTAACTGAAAATATAATCTATAAACATTTTTTGTAGAACATATTTTTCAATTGTGTTCAAAGAGAATTTTATTCGAAGACAAAAAAAAATTACAACGCAACATAGAAATTCAATTAAAGAGTAAATTAAAACATTTTGGAAAATACTGAAATAATAAACCAACGATTAATTATTAAACAATGTTTAATAAAAAAAAAATTAAAATAAATACAGAAATGAGACAATAAAACTTTTTGGTGAACAGTTTTATTATTTTAAGGAGAATAATAAACTAATTTCGATGGTTATTACTTTTATTATTACTATTTTTTTTTAAGTGAAAGTATAAATTAATTATTATTCAAGTAAATATATTTATTTTTTAAGCAATGCACGAATGCAGATTTCTTCATGTAATTTTTCCATTTTTTGTCCCGTAAATTTATGTTATATATTCAAAGGCTTTAAACAGAACCAATTATTATTATTGTTTTTATTATGGCACTACGGTCCTGCTAGAACTCGGGCCTTCTCCTTCCATCTTTCAACATTCAAAGCTTTGAATCCTCCTCCACATCGACCAGCCATCTGATCTGTGGACATCTTCTTTTCCGTTTTCCATTTGGTCTACCATAAACCATCTTTAAGATGGTTAAAGAGCTATGGGGCTCCTCTAAATCATCGAATTTCTACCGAATCCAATCCTTACAGTCCAAAATCTTTAATGCTCCCTACATTGCCACAAATCAAATTATCCATCAGGACCTCGATGTCCAATATGTTGCTGATACCAGAACCAGATACCAATCCTTCCATGACAAACTTCCCAATCACCCAAACCAACTCGTTTCAAACCTGGCCTCTCTTTCATTACCTAATAATCCTCCTAGATGTCTGAAAAGAAGATGACCTCGATATCTAGAATAGTTATCTTCGAGAAATCAAAATAGTTAGAGTTTTTGATTACAGCCTAGAAAAAACACTTTATTCGGCTATCACACACTATGTGCCTGACTTGGTGCACAAATATTGGAGATTAGAACCCTATAAAAGAAAAAAAAATAAGGAATGAAATAAGTTCACCCGTTCAAAAGATAATCATGAAACAAGAAGGAAGACCAATAAACAAAAACGGGTTCTAAAACGCACAGATCCACTTCAAACTTCATACTTGAATATTTTGATAATTGAATTACGATTATTTTCTTCTAAACAAAGGTCAAGTGATAACTAGCAATCTGTAAATCACACTTACAAATACAACTATAAATCTACCTCCATCATAAGCTTCATTCTCATGGTTATATCCATAATGATATAAAATTAAAAATTGTGGCCTACTATAAAGGAAGTATCTTTTATATTTTCTAGTTACATTTAAACTCATTTCATACATCCAGAAATATTATTTTATTATTGTACACAAAAAAGTAAAACGATTGCTATATTGCTAAAATAAAATATGCTTTCCTCCAGCTTCTGATATTCATCCTCTTCATAATATCCAGCCACATCAAGTATAATCTTCCTCTACCGCGCCTTTCACCTGGTTGGCCCACATTTACAGAGTTCAACCAACATGGTAGTGAAGAACATTATGTGAAAAGATAAGGCAGAGGCTATGGCATAATATGTAAAGTTAATATCTTCAGGCTGGAATATATACAACTTGTCTCCTAGAGTGTCCTTCAAAAATTCTATCTGACTGCACTTCAAGGATCTTGAGTGACTCATAGTAAGATATTTACACAGTATGGGAAGGTGGGATTTGTCAGAAAAATAGGAGGGGGTTGACTATGCAGAGTAATTGAAAGTAAGGAAAATGGCAAACTATAGACATAGGACTTCATTTGCAACCAGAGTATCAATGTGATCGTATCAAGTAGGAGTATTAAAGTGAAATATTCCTACCTAATGATGTAAAAAAAGAAGCAAGACATACCCTTGAATTGGAAAGGTATTTTGTACATGTCATTACCAAAAAACACCCTATTTTTACTACTCTTTGTGATATAAACACTTAAACAATTTATTTATCCTATCATGTTATTAAAATAAAGGGATTTACACAGCATTAGGTTACTACATGATAACTCTCTATCAAGCGTTTGGGAACTGATCCTCCGGTCATGTTCTATGAGAACTCTTCAAGAATACGGATTCTCCATATATAAAAATCCTTTTGTTTCTAGAAAATTGCTGGTAAATCATTTGTGATGATCTTTAGCTGATTAACTTTTTTTTTGTTCAACTAAATTTCATGAATTTCTAATCAAAATATTGACCGAAGAAATCACTAGGAGCCTTGCTGTTTACTGTTGGTACAAAATGCAATATCCTGGATATCAATACAGTTTGATGGAGGAACAATCAGTTGCCGGGGGGCAGACCGAAATAGGTAATTAATAAGATCCAACTAGTTAGCAACTCTCAGGTCTCTCAACTTGCTCTAATATTCCAATAGCTGTAGGGAGGAGTCTGGACCTTTTCGAGACAGTTCTTGTTATACTAGAACATGTAACCCAAGGGGTAAGACCATTTTGATTTATTAAACCGGGACAAAAACCTATTTTCTTTTTTTATGTAACCCAAGGGGTACGACCAAATCGAATTATTAAACTGGAAGAAAATTCTGTTTTTCATTTTTCGAGTAACCCGAGGGGTTTGACCAAATTATTTTATTAAACCGGAAAAAAAAAACTGTTTTCCTTTTTCGTGTAACCCAAGGGGTACGACCAAATCGATTTCTATTTTTTTGTTTTTAATAATTTATTTACACATCCAGTAAATTTTCTGTAAGTGATATTATGATAATATACAAACATGTGGAGAATCTACCCATTGATATAACTTCAAAAACATTTTTGAAGGAGTAGATCTCGAGGCCATCTTCTTTTCAGACGCCTAGAAGGATTATTAGGTAGTGAAGGAGAAGCCAGATTAGAAACGAGTTGGTATGGGTGGTTGGGAAGTTTATCTACAGCCCCATAGCTTAACTCCGTATGTCCAGATTGGCCTTATAACAGTCATGTAGATCAGTCTTTTTTAATGGATTGGAAGTTTGGACCGTTTGTCTAGTAAATCTTGTAATAGTCAGAATGGACGAGCAGTTTTCTGTCTTTTCAGTCTTATATGAGGATTCCATGCCAGTCGTTTGTCCAGATTTCGTTCTAAGTAACGAATCTGTTCAACAGGAATAAGTGGGATATTATTAAAGGATATTGTAGGGGAAGAGGTCATGAGTTTACATCGAAGGGTAAATGTGATTTGGTGGGATTTATTGGAATTTAATCCTCCAGTTTTGGCACCATTCTTCAAGAGTGGTGATGTGGGATTGGGGGGTTTGGGATACAATGTAAGGATCATTATTCACTGACAACAGGGATGTGTCATCGGCATAAGTAGTGAGAATAGTGTTAGGATGGGTTGGAATGTCAGCTGTAAACACTGTATAAAGGATAGGACCAAGGATACTACCCTGTAGTACACCAGCAGACTGAGGAAACAGGGATGAATAAGCGCTGTTGTGATTTACTTGAATCCGTTACTGAGAGATAAGAACGGATAATGAGATGATATGTAGGGAGTAGGAACTTACGGATCTTGTAGAGCAGTCCTGGGTGCCAGACTCGATCAAAAGCCTGTTCTACATCAAGAAAGACTCACCTGCAGTACATTCCGATCCACAATGAAGACGAGACTACATCAACCACACGATGGGATTGCTGGATAGTGGAGTGGGATGTTCGGAATCCAAACTGGTGATCTGGGATTATATGGTTGGAATCTAGGATCGGGTACAGGCGTTTTAAGATAATCTTCTCTTAAGGTAACAGAGAGCTAGGACGGTAAGAGGACGGGTGTTCTAAATCGATTTATTAAACTGGAAGAAAAATATGTTTTCCTTTTTTATGTAACCCAAGGGGCACGACTAAATTGATTTATTAAACAGGAAGAAAAACTTTTTTTTTTCTTTCTTCAACTACCTTAAATAGAAGCATGACAATTAGTGAACATAGTATTTTAATTATTAAGGATCTGATAATTATAGAGCGAATATCCACAATAACATTATTTTGTCCATTATCCAAATTTCCATTATGATGGGATAAATTTAAGGTCTAAAAACGAAACTATAGTGTTGAGAACATCACTTCGTATAAAATATGATTCTTTATCAATATAATTGTTGTAACTTAAAAAAAAATCTAGTGAAATATTTTTTTTTTTTTCGGCCAAGACTCCCATTGGAGTCCTATACTGCTTAACCATGGTTAGGGGTCAAAGTTCTTCATTTTGTGGGACCGCCACTCAATGAAAAACGTCCCAGGCCGGATTCAGTCACATAAAAATTGATTAGTGCTAATTGTCAAGCCCGGTTTTTGTACCTCACGGCCACGGAAAAGTTGTACGTATATCATGCCTGATAATACCGTCTATAAATATTGGTTAGGGGAAGAAGAAATCCATAATTTTTCGATAAATAGCTGTTGCGATCGATATCTCGTAAAGTATCGATCAAAAAATTTCACATTTATGCTTGTTGCCAAGGTGACATTTCGCTCTAAAAAAAATTCATTTGCTGATTTTTTATTTGCTGTGAAAATCGGTTACCAGAGTTTTTTGGTAATAGGGATGAAAATTTCTATGACAGAGGCATTATAAAGCTATCTTTTAAATGGCAACAAATTATAGAACAAAACGGTGCATATGCAACATATGCATATATTGACCAAAATCGGACAATCCGAAACATGCTAGATAAAGTCTTGAAGCACACGTAAAAATAATGGTTTTGTTTTCTCTAACCTCATATTATTCTGCTGCTCTTCTGTTAGGTTCCTCACAAAAGAAGCCCGTGAAGCTTAGGGCAAAAATTATTGAATATGGAGGCCATTCCAGGGTTGAGAATAAGGATATCATTGACATACTTTAAAGCGACATTCGCTCCATTTATGAATAAAATATATTTCAACCTAACTTGAAAATCTTCAACTGATGTATTGAATGTCAGTAAATGTATATTTTAAAAATTTATATTACACATTTTAATATTTAATTTACCCTCCAATCCCACATCACCACCCTTGAAGAATGGTGCCAAATTTGGATTAAAATAAATTCCAATAAATCCCACCAAATCACATTTACCCTTCGACGTAAACCCATGACCTCTTCCCCTACAATATCCTTTAATAATACCCCACTTATTCCTGTTGAACAGATCCGTTACTTAGGACAACATCTCGACAAACGACTGACATGGAATCCTCATACAAGACTAAAAAGACAAGAAACTGCTCGTAGAT
>NW_027105459.1:3396-3870 GCF_000696795.3 Halyomorpha halys | reverse complement strand
TGGATCAGCACCAGTAGTGGATTGCTACACTTAGCAGTGATGGATCAGCACCAGTAGTGGATTGCTCCACTTAGCAGTGATGGATCAGCACCAGTAGTGGAATGCTCCACTTAGCAATGGTGGATCAACACCAGTAGTGGATCGCTCCACTTAGCAGTGAAGGATCAGCACCAGTAGTGGATTGCTCCACTTAGCAATGGTGGATCAGCACCAGTAGTGGATTGCTACACTTAGCAGTGATGGATCAGCACCAGTAGTGGATTGCTACACTTAGCAGTGATGGATCAGCACCAGTAGTGGAATGCTCCACTTAGCAGTGATGGATCAGCACCAGTAGTGGATTGCTCCACTTAGCAGTGATGGATCAGCACCAGTAGTGGAATGCTCCACTTAGCAATGGTGGATCAACACCAGTAGTGGATTGCTCCAATTAGCAGTGATGGATCAGCACCAGTAGTGGATTGCTCCACTTAG
>NW_027105459.1:1052-1368 GCF_000696795.3 Halyomorpha halys | reverse complement strand
TGTATGTCGTAATTTAAAACGTGTTATATGTTTGGATTTGTAGATGAAGTTAAAAGGGTGTAATAACCTAGATGTTGTTCCCCTGAAAAAAAATCTAATCTAATCTGAGCAGAAAGGTCTCACATTTTCATCCGCTTTCTTCCACACTAATTAAATACAATTTTAAAAATACAAGTACATCACGGATAGGTCCCGATGTAAACATACTGTCATCTATGTATTCATAGATGAAAATTATTTTACACCTACATTATTTAAATTATTGTCTTTCAATAATGACAATAATTTAAATAATGTAGGTATAAAACAATTTTAA
>NW_027105459.1:0-1002 GCF_000696795.3 Halyomorpha halys | reverse complement strand
CTCCAAATACATACGTTTGGATTATATAAAACTAATAACATTTTTTTCAGCGATAAATTTTGTTTAAATTGATAGCATATAATTTTATATGAATAAGAAAAAAATCAAGTTACCATGTAGATACACAAAATGAACTACAATTCCATATCCCATTTTATGGAAATTAGTTCCACTCAAGACCATATAACTCCTTATGATTTACATTATTTTTCTATATATATTTATAAATATTATAATTGTCACAAAGGGTTTCTTCTTAGTCGTTCATGATAAAAAAAATGTTTAATTTATCATTCTGTATTTTTCTTATTCAACGTTTCGTGACAGATATCCCATATTCATGCACCTTCACAATCCACATGTCGGATTCACATAATCCGAATTTTGCGGCTCCTTTTCTATTTTGTATAAAATTGGGGTCAGGAGTCTCATTTCCCGATACCCCCTCCCTCCCGTAACAGGGCGTACCAGAAGAGCCCGAAGAGGCCGCGACTGCAATGGCACCCCAAACTATGCACGATGCAAACTAGGATCTGGCCTGCCCCTACCAACACGCCAGAGTCGAGGACTAGCTGGCCAGCTCTTGATCGAGACAGACACATATTTTCAAGAACATCAAACAACATCTTCGGTTTCACCATTTTCGCCCACCACTTAATTTGGACGAGGGAAGATGCAGAAGTGACCGCGGCAGCGAAACTTCCAACACCTCTCCCAGATAAGCCAATATTCCATTACCTATGAGACCACGCTCTGATATCGATTTATATTTAACATTATATTAATTTACTTTAAAGTAACATTTGTACAGATTCAATGTCAGTACTTCAGAGTCCAT
Organism: Halyomorpha halys; assembly: GCF_000696795.3. Classification (NCBI taxonomy): domain Eukaryota; kingdom Metazoa; phylum Arthropoda; class Insecta; order Hemiptera; family Pentatomidae; genus Halyomorpha; species Halyomorpha halys. Next base: position 164 of record NW_027105459.1, on the reverse strand, counting down.
CAAACTTCAATCAAAGCGGACCTACGATAGACAAAATTTATAACTATATAGACATGCTAAAACATCATGAAAAAAGTGTTTCCTTTCTCTGGACTCCGGGGCACTCAGGAATAGCTGGAAATGAGGCAGCGGATAAAGCGGCTAAAGAGGCTGCTACAATGAAC
>NW_027105458.1:451887-452527 GCF_000696795.3 Halyomorpha halys | reverse complement strand
CTGTTAAGGATTGTCTCAAAGCAGTAATATTGCTTTTAATTTTTTTTTTTGCTGTTATTTTTTTTCAATTTCAGATTCGATAAAGTGGTCACTATGGAGCGGAGGCAAGACGACAGTATTGTGTTTAGGGTTGTCTCATAATCCGTTCTTTTATAGGAATGTGATGATTTTTTGAGAAAATGCCTGGACCGATTTTAAATTTTGATGACTGCAATTATTCAATGAGATCCCGTGAGTGTTTTGGAATAATTCGAGCTCCAAATACTGAAAAATGATTGAATAAAATGAGTTAAGTCTGTCCGTGAGTAGCCTATAAATCATTTGTGAGTGAACAGCTCAGCCGATTGTGTGGCGTAGTGAAAACAAAGGACTAAGGTTCACTCGTATTTATTGGATTAACTGTAATAGTAGCATGTATGAATAGATAGTGTTGTAGTGCAGGTATTTAAAAAAAAAATACATTTAAATTCACTTAATAATCTAAGTAGATTTTAGAAATGAGCCGACTTACAGCTACTATAGTTATATTTAAATCATTTATTGTATCTTATTAATTTCACTTTTTCATTTACACAATGGAGATGTTTCGAACAATTGTTCATCGTCTAGTCCAGCCTATTGTTATATTAAAACAAATTAG
>NW_027105458.1:451340-451837 GCF_000696795.3 Halyomorpha halys | reverse complement strand
TAACTAACTACTAATCTTTCAGTCGATTTTTAAGAAATTTTGCTTTTTAAAAAACTATATCTCGAGAACTATTGGACGTAAATAGCTCTTTTAGGACTAATATTTCAGCAAATTTAAATAATGTTCCCTTAGATTTTCTAGTGTTGTGGGTAGTTTTTAAGATATTGAGCTCCGAATGAAAAATCAATGATCGGCTTAGCCGATTGTGTGGCGTAGTGAAAACAAAGGACTAAGGTTCACTCCTGGTTATAGGATTAACTGAATAGTAGCATGTATGAATAGATAGTGTTTTAGTGGAGGTATTATTTAAAAAATAAATTTGAATTCACTTAATAATCTAAGTAGATTTTAGAAATGAGTTGACTTATAGCTACTATAGTTATATTTAAATTATTTATTGTTTCTTATTAATTTCACTTTTTCATTTACACAATGGAGATGTTTCGAACAATTGTTCATCGTCTAGTCCAGCCTATTGTTATATTAAAACAAATTAG
>NW_027105458.1:447465-449695 GCF_000696795.3 Halyomorpha halys | reverse complement strand
TTTATTAGTAACAAAATAAGGAGCATTGTGGATTTTACGAAGGATTTTGGATTGTAAAGATTGGATACGAGAGGTCAACCTTTTTACATTCAAAATTTACAAATTAAAAAATAATCAAATTTTATTTTCATAAAGAGAAAACTTTGAATAAGTAATAAAATATCTAATATTAGAAATAGAAAGCACACAGAATCAATGTACATAGCTAAGAATATTAAAAATGTGGTAAATTGCTAAATGGACATAAAAGGTATACGACATTATGTTGATATAATTAACAAAATTTATATGTAACAATGAGAGTTCATGAATACTGTCTGCATAATGCCATTGCATAACTAACACCACGGATGTTGATTGATGGATAAATCTCGTGACAATTTTAGTTATTAGTTTCAATTATAGCTCAATATTTGACTCTACATGCCTGAATGACGTCACAGCTTTTTCATATATCGTCAATACAAACCCAAAGTCGTCTATCTACCAATTTTATGCATCTTAACGTGTTTTTTTCATTATCATCGCAATACCGAAAGGACCTAGCTGAATATAGCGCAAAAAATTAAAAATACAAAATGAACAATTGACATATAACAAAATTAACTGTTCCCTTCAATCTGCAATCGCAATTAAAACATAATTTCTTTCAGAAAATTTCAAATACTCCACAGTTACTGATGATATTAAATATAACTTTAATCAAGAAGTAAGTTAAATTATCAGTATAAGAGGTTGCATTATAATTAAATTACACTCCAATCATCATCATGAGTTGGATAAGTGCCTTTAATAGCTTTCTTCAGTCATTAAAGAACTATTAAAGATTATAAAAATAAGATTTAACAAGTATAATGAACTCATTAATGGCTTAGTTTTATTATATAGCCTTTCAAAAAAAACAGTTATAAATTCCTAATGAAAGTTTTATTCAAAATAGAATTTTTTCCCCCGAAGCTTAAAGTAGAGTAAATTCTCTAAGTAAAACTCTAATAGAGTTCTTTTCGTTCAATATTTCTCGAAAAATAGTTTTTTTCAAAAACCAACATTTCTTTTTTCAAATAACGAAAAATTAATATTTTGCAAATTAATTTTGGCGAATATCATGAAAACTGCTGCTCTTGTGAAGATAAACGTAAAAAGGGATAAAATAGCATACTTTAAATATAAATTACTGATGTGATTGTAAATTTATATTTAAGGTATACTAATTTATAAATCGTAATGTTGTTTTTTAAAATTGTTAAAAATCATAGGTTAGACATTTAAAGAAATAAAGAGTGTTTTCAGACTTAAATTGGATAACAAAAAAGGCTTCTGTATGTTCAATAATTCTTTATATATAGTTTTTGATGAGCCAAATTAATTTTTTTGGCTAACAAAAAAACAGCCTAGCTCAAAAACGAAAAGTCGTATGGAACTTAATTTTTTCTACTTTAATCACAAATTTTAAATCAATTTTTCACATTTTTTCGATATTCTCGAAAATGGCTCTATCGGCTTTAATTAATCTCAGCATGTCAATCCAAAATGGAATTTTCTTTAATAACAGATAATTCTTATCCAAATTGAAATAGTTCGGAAGGCTAAAATGATCCATTTAAAAAAATATATTAAAACATATATTAATTTTTGTTTATCTGAAAAAAAAAATAGTTCATATCGATAGAAATAACAAATAATGGATAAAAACGAAATATTAAACGAGCTTGTTTTCCTTATTGCATTATGACTTCGTTATATTTTGTTAAACTGTTGTATTGTTGGTAGGAACAAAATTTATATTCGTTATTTTCATCTCATGAAAACCTGGGTGTTAACGCCATATATATTAATTTAGATTTAAATATCTTGTTAGTTAGACAGTTAATAGATTTAATTACATTAGAAGAATGTTTTGGTTTAAAAGAAAGAGAATTAAACGTGTGTTGTGGGGTTTATTGTGAAATACCGCCAGTGAGATTATTTGCCACAACACAACTTATTATGGCCTAAGTTCCAGTAGCCCCGTCGACTTCGTAAGTTACAGTCGCCCAGTCGGTTTACTCGAGTTAAGGAACCGGTATTATAAATTTAAACAATTGCCCCTTGCCCAACTGAACCTAAGTCACTTTAGACATATGGTTGCATATGTCCACTTTCTCCTAACAATTTTAAAGAAAAGAAACCAATAAAAACGACTATGTTCCCAGAAGCCCCTTCAGACCCTTCTAACAGCCCTTTCAAGCCC
>NW_027105458.1:445438-447020 GCF_000696795.3 Halyomorpha halys | reverse complement strand
ACTGAGTAACAGTAACATGTAGTTCTTGTAAATATGTTAGAATAAAGTCATTTTAGTCTTCACTGATTTTTTATGATATTTAACTCTCGTCACCAGACCTTGCTGCGTGATTTATCGGAACGCCGAAAGAAGGATTTTTTTAAATTTGGTTCTATATTTTTTGAAAATTTATCTTTTTTATTTTTTTTTTATTTTAATTTATGCTGTTTTTTCTGTATTTACTTTACAAATAAATGTTTCGATCCGAGCCAGCGTTTCTTTTTTGTTTTTTTCTTGTTAAGCTTTCCTACAAAGAGACAGAGTTAATTTGAGGTGGCTTAACGCTGAGAAAAATATGAATAGATTGTATTGACCGTATGAAGTAGATTGTAATAAGATAATCCGGGTGGCGGTCAATTAATGTACGAAAATAGTAAAAGAAAACTATTTATGAGTTAAATAACATTTGCTAAAATCTGCTGTGCAATCCATAAACCAGTTGTCCGTCGTGTTACAATCTGACAGCCCTACAAAGTGGAACGAAATGTTGGTTAACAATAAATAGTTTCTTTTACTATTTTGGTACCTTTATTTACCGCCACCCGGACTATCTTCCTAAATTCTTTTTTCATTATTTTCGCCTTCCATGGTATTTTTTTTTTCGACAGCAGTAATGTCAACAGGAACCCACCAATCTACACAAAACCTAGGGACATATGTGGGTTGGTAAATGGAAATTATATGATGTGCGCACTGCACCAGATGTTTTCTTAACCGATTACAAAAGCAACATGTTTAGAATATACAATAAAATACTTACGGGCTGATTTTAATTTGAAAATAATCTAAATATTTTATTTGTTTCATGTTCCTTTATCGTTTATGTTCATTAAATTAACGATAGAGAATGATAATGAAAACTTTTTATGATGTGCCGCACCAGATCATATATTTCTTTATTTTAAACCCTGCTGGGGTAAGAGAAGAGGTCATAATCCAATGCTTTTCCAAATTTAAATAGGTATAATTCGTTTCAAATTATTATTTAATTAATTTTTTTTTATTGGAAAAAATCTCCATTTTATTAAAGCTCTTCAATTTTTTTTTTAACATATCACATCTATTTTTCTAATCCTAACAGTACTCGCTACGTGAGGAATTGAAAGAGTGTCATAAAAAAAATAATAATAAATAAAAATCCAATTACTCTAGTATTTAAGTTTTCACATTAGCTCCACTTTAATACAGCTACTGTATTATTAATTTTACATTCCACTGGAGTATAAAAGTGTTCGTGATTTGTTTTATAATTTTTTTAGTATGATTATAAATAACCTTTAGTGAAATTGAATGTTATTAATTTATTTAAAATTAATAGGATAAGCGATATTAATAGCTTTTAATTATTCAGGAATAAATAAAAGTATGTGCTTTCATTATCATTCTTTAAGTTTAATTTAAAAAAACATAAACGATAAAGGAATATATTGTAGAAGAAATATTTTAATTATTTTCAAATTAAAAAAGTCCTCAAGCTACAGTATGTGGAACGGCAGTTACCCTTCAATTAATTTCGTTTATAATATTCAATTGTAATCGATTC
>NW_027105458.1:443280-444623 GCF_000696795.3 Halyomorpha halys | reverse complement strand
TATTTTCAAATTAAAAAAGTCCTCAAGCTACAGTATGTGGAACGGCAGTTACCCTTCAATTAATTTCGTTTATAATATTCAATTGTAATCGATTCGAAAAATATCTGATGCGGTGCAAAAAGTATCATGGGCACAACTTTCACTTACCACCCTACACACGTGATCAAGTTTTGTGCAGATGGTGGGCTGATGTTGAAGTTATTATTTTGGTGAATTTTGAAAAAAGAGAAATAAAAAGACTAGGAAAGGCGAAAATTATGTTGCTTTTTTTAATTTGTATTTTCTATAGCTATAAAGAATCGTATTACAGAGTTTCTCGAGGTGGAAATAACGAATTCGTGATGCAATCTGGAAAAAACGGGTTGCCTCTGCTATTCCTCTTTGAATCGGATGAATCTGTTTTTCTCCTATAGTTATTCATAAACAATTGGAGTTCAGGCAATGGTCAGATTCTCCACTCAAGTTGAGTGTTTGCGGCTTTAAATTCCCGGACAAGGCGGTGACCTTGGTCAAAGGAACCGCCCAACAACAACAAGGAACCATCTTGACCATAAGTAAAATAAAGTGGGAGCTGGATTTGGTCAATGAGAAGACAAGAATCGGAAGTGGGGTTGGATGAGAAGTAGAGGGGAGATAGACAGTAAAAAGAGAAGGAAAATAATCCAAAGGACAGAGTTCATAGATAGCTGGAGTAGGACAGAGAGAGTCCAGAGGCCGCCACCGAACAGGGAAGCACATTTCAGCAAGACGAAGATCCGCCGGTACTGCAGCCAAGCTGACAGACGCACCACGACAAGTAAGACCTTTCAGTTGTATTTTGAAAGGCGATTGTAGAATTGATAACCTTAGAGTAAATATGAATAACAAAGATTCCAACTGGTACTTCTCAATTCATAATGTACTAATTAAAGTTTAAGGAAATAGATCTACCATGCTCTCTCTCTCATAATATTATTCTTGCTCATATAGTTGTAAATATAAACCAATGTGACCAAGACTTTATAATTGAAAATGCCTGCATGCCAGCTCTACACTAACACAATAAATAACACTAGCACAGTAAATTGATAAACACGATACAGTTGGAGAAGAACTTCACTGATTAATTACAAATATTACTCATTACAAATCAAGCAAGGGGATCAATGGTATCTAGTCCTTGAGTTAAATATATCGCATACCTTTTCAGTCGGTTCCCACCAGGAAGCTATAGAGATACATAATACAAATACATTAAATATATGAATAAATAAATAATATAAAGCTCCAGACATGGTATAAGTTAGTAACAAAAAAAGTGAACAAATGAATCACGTCATAATTTAACGACACGTTTGCACAGT
>NW_027105458.1:440170-443230 GCF_000696795.3 Halyomorpha halys | reverse complement strand
TATAACAGGGTTTCTCGAGGTGGAAATAACGAATTATAATTTTGTTCCTTCCAAAAATACAACAGTTTGATCAATTGTAACAAATCCGTGATGCAATCTGGAAAAAACGGGTTGCCTCTGCTAATCTTTGAATCGGATGAATCTGTTTTTCTCCTTTAGTTATTCATAAACAATTAGAGTTCTGGCAATGGTTAGATTCTCCTCTCATGTTGAGTGTTTGCGGCTTTAGCGCACTTGCTCAGCCTCCATTACCTTGGCTCACTACCAGGGTTGCAGTGAGAGGGATGCGCTCGGATGTTTTGAGCTCTGCTCAACCCCTCACACGCGGGGGATAGAGTGGGCTCAGGGATCCTCAGGTCGATTGTGTAAATATTGTATTAATTAAAACCCTGTCCTACAAATTGTAATTCCTTAATGAAATATAGATCAACCTCCACAACGGGATTGTAAATTTCGCAGCTCCTTACTCAAGAAAGAGAATAGATTTTCATAAGGAGGCACAATGCAAGTAAAAGGTGGAGTGATAAGAAATAAAGAAGGATGAACTTATAGTAGAATACTTCTATCAAATTTGTACACTTAATTGATGTTAACTGAATATATTGGCAGAGACCAGCTAGGAAAAGAGAAATTCGTATTTAATGTAAGTTCTTATGGCGGCGTATCGTACCTCATAATAGGTTTATGGCCAAAGGAGCCGCCTGAGGCATTAACCTAGGCGACAGAACATATTAAAAGTGATATAAATATATACTGATACCAACAGGGAATAAAAAGGTACCGCACCTGCAGACTAACATCCCCAGACAAGGCGGTGACCTCGGTCAAAGGAACTTGACGATAAGAGAAGCACCTGTACTATGCCCACCTGTACTGAGCTATTTGCTCGGGGTCAGGATGAAGAGATAGGCCGTCCAACAAGGAACCTAAAGGACGATTACCTCCCCGCCCTCTTGACCATAATATAAGTAATAATAAATAAGTAAAAGAGAGTGGGAGCCGGATTTGGCCAATGTGAAGACAAGGATCGGTGAGGATGGATGAGAAGTAGAGGGGAGATAGACAGTAAAAAGAGAACGAAAATAATCCAAAGGACAGAGTTCATGGATAGGTCGAGTAGGACAGAGTTCAGGGACAGTTCGAGTAAGACACAGAGAGTCCAGAGGCCGCCAAGCCAGAGCCGGCCACTGAACAGGGATGCACATTTCAGCAAGACGAAGATTCGCCGGTACTGCTGCCAAGCTGACAGACGCACCACTACAAGTAAGACCTTTCAGTTGTATTTTGATTGGTAACCGTAGAATTCATAACCTTAGAGTAAATATGAATAACAAAGATTCCAACTGATACTTCTCAATTCATAATGTACTAATTAAAGTTTAAGGAAATAGATCTACCATGCTCTCTCTCTCTCTCATAATATTATTCTTACTCATATAATTGTAAATATAAACCAATGTGACCAAGACTTTACTTTATAATTGAAAATTCCTGCATGCCACCTCATAACACTAGCACAGTAAATTGATAAACACGATACAGTTGAAGAAGAACTCCACTGATTAATTACAAATATTAATCATTACAAATCAAGCAAGGGGGTCAATGGTATCTAGTCCTTGAGTTAAATATATCGCACACCTTTTCAGTCGGTTCCCACCAGGAAGCTATAGAGATACATAATACAAATACATTAAATATATGAATAAATAAATAATATGAAGCTCCAGACACGGTATAAGTTAGTAACAAAAAAAGTGAACAAATGAATCACGTCATAATTTAACGACACGTTTGCACAGTCAGGGTTCAAATAGTTTACATAGTGACAACTTTCAGCATTTTCAGCCACTGTCATGGTGTAAACTGTTTGGTGACAGCACTTACTGTTGTACCAGTACTATTGCACAAGATCTCGCGTACTGGTGAAATTATCATCACTTGTGATCACACAGTAAGTGAAGCTACTGTCCCGTTAACAGTTGTTTAATAGAGACCTGTCGCATCGTTTCAGCTTCAATTGCAGTAAGGCGGAAAAACATTGTTCTGGCATATTGTGTGCGATTGTTTCTAAATTTAAATTAATTCTATTGAAAATTTTAAACTTTATACAAAGTAATGGCAGATTAGGAAACTAATGGTTATATATGGAATTGTTATGCTAAAACATTTTTTACTACAAATTCTATATACATATATATGCTTCCTAGAAAAAATTGTGATATTTTAAACATTGTTAACCAACTTTATTACATATTTTTAAATATTACACAGTTTTACATATTTATCTTATAAGTACTTATGCTAGTCATTATTTCCCATTTTATTTGACATATTTCACCGTTTTTAAATTTATTTACATATACTTATTTCATATGATATATGTTATTCTATATTTTGGTCCATATTTCCCTTTTCACTACGTACATTACCCTTTTTAAGTCAAATGAAGGTTTTAATATTTATTATATATTTTTATGTAAATACACACATATTTATGTACATATTTAAATTTTTTTATCACATTAAATTACCATCCCTTTTTATGGCAATTAATCGAAATGACTGTTGCCAGGTCACCGAGTTGATAGTAAACTGTCACTGTGTATTTTGTCTAAATCATAATTAAGAGACCGTATATAAAATAATGTATGTAGCCGAATGTACAAAAAAATATATATATATTAAATTATAAGAAGCAAATAGAAGAACGTTTTTTGTTTTTTTTTCATAAGAAGCAAATACAATAATTGTTGAGAGAAACTATAACTAAGTAAATTAATTATAATAATAAATTGAGTGAAACAGTCAGATTCTACTGCGGAAATGAATAGAAGAAAAGACAATAAAAAATTTTAAAGTATGTAGCACCTACTGACTGCCCTACAGTTTCATTAAATGATGTTACTCTTACCCCTGTCGAACCGATCCGCTACCTTGGACTACATTAGGACAAACGATTAACCTGGAATCCTCACACAAGACTGAAAAGACAGGAAACTGCACGTCGATTTCGACTATTACAGCACTTACTAGACAAACGGTCAAAACTTCCAACAC
>NW_027105458.1:431550-439130 GCF_000696795.3 Halyomorpha halys | reverse complement strand
TAATTATAATAATAAATTGATTGGAACAGTCAGACTCTGCTGCGGAAATGAATAGAAGAAAAGACAATAAAAAATTATATCTAACCAACATAGCCAGACAATGATATTCAGTTGACCATATGGTGCTTACGGAGGATCCCATAAAAGTATCGAAGTCTGTCAAAACGGCTTACAGTCTCACAATAAAAATATTTAATAATAAAAAATAAAACAGCTTATTATATTAATATATTAATTTCATCTGTTATACGTTATTCTATATTTTGGTTTCCATTCCCTTTTTACTGCGTACATTATCCTGTTTAAATCAAATGAACGTTTTTGTATTTATTATATATTTTTATGAAAATGCGCCCATATTTATGTAAATATTTCGATTTTTTAAATTCCCACCCCTTTTTATGGCAATAAATCGAAATGACTCTTGACAGGTTTATTGTCACCAAGTGAATAGTAAACTGTCACTGTGTTTAATTTGTTTGAATCATAATTAATAGAGTCGTATATAAAATAATGTATGTAATCAAATGAAAAAAAAATTGTAATAAATTATTACATTTTGTAATAAATTATTAAGAGAAAATACAATAATAAATTGTTGAGAGATACTATCACCAAGTAAATTAATCATAACAAGAAGTGGATCAAAACAGTCGAACTCTGCTGCGGAAATAAACAGAAGAAAAGACTAAGAAAAGGTTGACAAAGGTTAACAAAAAGCTTGACGAAGAGATTCATTTGACCATATGGCGCTTATGAGGATCCCTTAAAAGTCCCGATGTCTGCCACATAAAAATCAAACAACTTATGAAATAATAAACAAATGTATACAATTAAAATAAAAAATGTTTGCCTATTTTTATAAGATTATTAATCTGTAGTCGCGGCGTGAGAGATGAAAGATACATATTAAATGAACCCCTGGGAGAAACACTATCAGAAGCAATCAGGCAGCTAGAAGAATTCAAGTTGTTCATTAACACTATCTCCATGGCAATTATGCGAGTTCAATGAACGGTAGTTATTTTAGTATTATACTCGCAATACGGATGTAACTCCATCCAAAAGTTAAATCATAATGATTTTTTTAATGTGAAAAACAAATAAGAATAAAATATTAAGGAAGTACAACCGAAGCAATAGATGAAACAATTGCTTTCCCAGGCAAACGCAGCTCCCCATCTACGGAATGGTGTAACAAAAAATGTATTAGAAATAATTAATTCTAAGTTCTCACGGTGAGATAAAAATTTATTAATGTAACTTATAGGGTTATGTTTCATCTTTGAATTTTTAAATATGTTTTAAATTACCTTCAGGTATGCTTTAAATTACTTCTATAAATGTTTGAATTATTCTTATAGTTTTTATAAGTTTATTTATGTTTTAGATTAAGTTTTTTTTTTTAATATCTTTATTGTATGAAGTATGCCTTCACCTAAATGCCAGGAACACTTCACATTTGGTGGGCTGGTTGGGTTTGAGTGGACTGTATAATTAAAAAATGAAACATGATTGAATGAAAACTAAAATTCTATTCTAATCAAGTTACAAGTGGTGTATGTGGTGACCGAAAGAAAACATTTATGATTAGAGGGTTAGTAAATTTTGACTATGGAATTGTAGATAATGAGGTGGTTGATGATGATTATTATGTGGTGGTGGATGTTAATTATTGCCAGGTGGACTTACTTCATGCTTCTTTCTTCCCTCCGCATTTCTATGCCTCTCTCCCCTCTGCTGCTGGGAACTACTCCAGTAAATCTACTCACCCATAGTAGATATTACTGATGAGTGAACAAAAAGAAAAGATGGACTGCTTCTGGCTGAAGACAAGATGGCTATCTCTCATTAGTCTGGGTTGCTTCTCACCACATAGAGCGCTGGAGGACGTGAGTTTTGACTGTTGGCCACATGGGCACTAGTATATCTTGTAGGCTATGATATGCCATAATTGTATTATGGTGGCCCCTCCAATTCATCCTTTCGGTTGCCGTAGGTTACCCGGAACATTTATTGAAATTTACAACTGTATATTATATAATGCAATCAGTAAATTTGATCTTAGTTAAAATGGAGTGTTACAGGCGTGTAGAGAAACTACCCATTTCATATTATAATCATATTATTCCCTCACATATTTTTAAAATATTTATTTATTGCTATTTACAACTGTACATTATAATACATTTAGTAAATCTGATCTAAGTTAAATTGGAGTGTTAAAGCCGTGTAGAGAAACAACCCATTGGTAACACTCTAATGACATTTTACATTAGCGGGTCTCGTGTTCACCTTCTTTTCAGGCGCCTCGGAGGATTGTCAGGAATGGAAGAGGATGCAAGGTTAGAAACTAGGGGGTTTGAGTGGTTAGGGAGTTTATAGTGGAAGGAGTGATATTGTTGGGGAGTATTCGGAACAAAAATGAACCAACAGGAATGAAGAAAGACTGGTACAGCTATGTAAAATCTCCGACGTAAAACTCATGTCAACACATTACAAGGCATTTAATGTGACATTAGATGCCTACCCTTCTCAAATTAAGATGAATTTTATACCTGCTAGAAAGACTACCAGAACTGAACCTAAGAAAAAAGCAATATCAGTGGATAGAAGGGTAATGGTAAAAGAGAAGGGACAGGAATATAGAGAAAAAGTAAAATTGGGAAGAACTGACATAAAACTTAGCTGGCACCACGGAATCTTCACAAGAAGAAAGTATGGTGGAACATAGAATGCTAAAATGCCATTAGGGAAAGACTGGAAGCATGGAAATCATGGAACCAGCACAAAACCTCGAAAAATCTAGAGGAATATAAAAAGGTAAGAAAAGAAGCACATAGAATAATGGGAACATCAAGAAGAAGATTCCACAACGAACAACTAGCAGAAATGGAGGAAAATTTCAAGGGGAACGAAACTATACTCTTTTATAAGGCATTCAAGGGAAAAATTAAAGGGTAAAACCCCCCAGGACTGGTAATGAAGAGAAAAGACGTAACTCTAGCCCTAAACAATGAAGAAAACTGTGAAATTCTGGCAGAATATTTCGAAAACCTCCTAAACTATGAAAAAGCTATTGAGCAATTGGTGATAGAGAAAAACACCCCACAAAACATAGATTCAGACCCACCAGATGAAGAAGAAATAAAGGAAGTAATAAAATAATTTAAAAATAATAAGGCCTCTGGTGAAGACGGCGTCCTGGAAGAATTGTGGAAGTTGACGAGTGATGACTTCAGAACGAAATTCATGGAAATGCTTATGCGCCTTAATACATCCTTTACATAAAAAGGAGTTCAAAACCAATGTTAATAACTATAAAGGAATTTCATTACTATCAGTTACATATAAGATCTTCTCTAAAGTCCTGCTGAATAGACTGGAATTACAAATAGTTCACAAAAAGAGTACCAAGGGGGCTTTAGAAAGGGAAGGTCCTGTCAGGACCAAATTTTAAGACTTAAACTGCTCATAAAATATTACACTACCAGAAGAAAAAATCTTTACATTCCCTATGTTGACTTTAAAAAGGCCTACGATTCCGTTAATAAGGAAACCCTACTGGAAATCCTGAAAGAGTATGGAGTAGACCAGAAAACCATAAATCTGATAAAACTGACTATGACAGATATAAAATCTAAAGTGAAATTTCAGGGTCTTATAAGCAAACCTTTTCAGATTAAAATGGGGCTAAGACAAGGCGACGGCTTGTCTCCAATACTTTTCAACATAGCTCTGGATAAAATCATGGAGGAATTCTGGAAAAAAAATAACTCAGGAGCCATAATAGGGAACAAAAACAATCATGTAAAAGTGAGTTTGGCATTTGCCGGCGATCTCGCACTGTAGGCAGAATCAGAGAAAGAGGCTATAAGTCAAATAAATACCCTACAAATAATAGCAGAAAAAGCAGGCCTACAATTATCATATGAAAAAACAGAGCTCATGACTAATTAATTTATAAATAATATTAGTTAAAAAAAAAAGACTAGTGAAGAAAATTTCAAGAAAAAAGTAGTAAACACTGAATATGGAAGAATAAAATTTAAGTACTTCGGAGAAAAATTTGCCACAGCGGTTCTGAGAAAGAGAACATCCGCGAGAATACCACCAAATTAGAAAATTTAAGCTTTCAGACAGCTAAAATTTACAATAAGAAGAACCTCTCCTCCAATGAAAAGTTGAGACATTACAGCGTTCTGATAAGACCTGTGATTTTATACGGAGTGGAGACCACCCAACACAGATAAGCTGCCAAAAATAGAAAGAAGGGTCATAAGAAAAATCTATGGGCCCAGGAAAACACAAGAAGGTTACAGGCTAAGATCTAACGAAGAGATCTACAGAAACATCACAGACCTGGAAACCGAGATGAGAATTAGAAGGCTGATGTTCTAGGGGCACATGAAGAGGAAAGATTGAATAAGAAGATCTTTAAAAAAATTTTTAGCTGCAAAAAACATGGCAGGATACACGAAGCAAATAAGAGAGGAATTAAAATTTCAGATACTGACTGTCTGGATAAATATACGTTTAGGATAAATCTCACCAATATTGGAAGAGTAAAAAAAATGGGTACGAAGTGGTCCGAAGAAAGAAAGGAAAGGCAATTGAGGACCATGAAACTGCGTTGGGAAGATAGAAAATGAAGACTCCCAAGGAAGCCTAACCATTGATATTCACGTGGTCTTTAGTGGCCGATACGTGATTAAAAAAAAGGGGGGATGTTGAAACTTAACAAGGAGACCTTTTAATTTATTTAATGAATAATATAAAAAATAAAAAGTAGTAAAAAAGATAAAACACAATAAAGAAAATATAGAAAAAGAACAAAATTCAGGCATTACTATTAAGTGTTACAATATTTAGTGACTACACCTATGGAATACAATAATAATAACACCATTCTTCGTATGTTGTGTGTGTCAACTCAATGCAATTGGGCACTCTTGAATAAAGTGTTTATCTCTCCGATCTCAAGGACTTTAATAAAATATATAAGCTTGTATAATTTTTTATTCAGAAGTTAAATAAAAACTTAGAATAACTAGAACTAAACTTAATGTAAATCACAACAACACTTCAGAATGTGATTTTTTTTTTTTTTTTTTTTCACAACAACACTTCAGAATGTGATTTTTTTTTTTTTAGTAAAAAAATACATAATTGGATAGTGGCACAACAACATCCGATTTCCATGTTACAGAATCCAACGCGGAGGATACGTCCCGTGTTTTAAGAAATGGGGACATTATTTTAATTTATGATTTGCATTTGAAATTATTTTACAAAAACGCTGTAAATTCATAATGGTTTATATTTAAAAAAAAAAATTTAAAATTGGCAGCTAATATCGAGTTATAAGGATCATTGTGAGGTTACATGTGACATTGGTATCAAATCTTAATATATGATGACTGATGCTTTTCTACAGATCATCAATTTACCGTAATAATAAAGGCGAAACTATTACAGATTAAAGTGATGAATCATTAATTTCCAATTCGTTGAAAATTAATTTAATGGTTTTTCCTCAATCATTTCGATTGATACATTATAATTTAAAGAGAATCCCACTAAAAAAATACAATCACCACGATAAACGAGTTCATAAGAAAATTATTTAAATTAAATTGAAAGTTTTTTTCTTATTCATATCTCCAAATGTCATGAATTTTTTTCTTATTCATATCTTCAAATTTCATGAATAGTTATTCTTTATGTACACTCTTAGAGTAAGATTTATTTTATTCTTGCATATATATTTTTATTTAATAATAAATAATGAATAGGTGTATAAATATAGTTATACTCAACAAAATAAAAATTGAAAATGCATTAGGTAATTCGAAATAATTCAAACTAAATTAATACTACGGAAAGATTTTTATTCAAAACAAACCTATTTTAAGATTAATTTTAAACTAAATTGAAATCCATATATAAACAATGGGTAAATGTAGTTTTTCAATTTTCTTGAAAAAAATCTGAAGCTATGTGACAATGTTATATTTATATTGCCCACTAAACGGGACTGTAATTGCATTGTATGAATTCCAGACACACAATTGTCGTCTTTATAGCAATTCCTCTTTTTCATTAATTTTTTTAACAACGTCTTTTTTTTTCTACTATTAAATCGATTTCATTCTTTACATTGGTTCTAAGTACGTTTGGACTATATTTATGAAAAATACAATTGTACGCTCTCACTTTCAGAATTTTATTTTTTTACTTAGTATAATATTAATTGAAGAGAATTAATGCAATCTGCCATAAATTTAGGACATTAAGAAATAGGAGAAAAAAATATAAAAAAAGGAAAAAATAAATAATTCAGTGAGTACGATTATTTTTATTTTTTCCTTGTTTTATATATATTTTTCATTTGTTCTCCTATTTCTTAATGCCCTAAATTTATTGCGAATTGTATTAATTCTCTTCAATTAATATTATACCAAGTAAAAAAATAAAATTCTAAAAGAGAGAGCGTACAATTGTATTTTTCATAAAGATAGTGCAAACGTACTGAAAACCACTGTAAAGAATGGCATTGATTTAGTAGTAGAAAAAAAAGGACATTATTAAAAAAATTCATGAAAAGGAGGAATTGCAATAAAGACGACAATTGTGTATCTGGAATTCATACAACGCAATTACAGTCCCCTTTAGTGGGAAATATAAATATAACATTAAAAATATTTTAAAAAACTCGGTTTAAAATAACAATAATAAAGAAAAATATGAATCTATACCACGCATATAATAAAATTAAAGTGATCAAATAATAATAAAAAATAGTTTATACTCAAGACAAAGAAAATTAAAGTAACGATAAAATAAATACATATTCACATCTATATATACACAATACTTATACTCTACTTAAACCCTTGGTCCCGGTCGCATCACTGGAAATAAGGGCCAGTTGAAACTGAGGAATATTCAATTAAAAATTTATTGAAGATTGTAATTCATTTGTATTTGTACTTTTATTTTATAGTACTTAATTTTTCAAAAACTACTGGAAATATTCTTTGCACCATTGTGAAGTAAGCCATTGACATAAAAATTGCCATCAAACTATAATTAAAAAGTGGAACATGTTAAGGCACAAATATTATATGATACAGTGAGATGATTTGAATTTTATATTTTACATATTTTAGTTTTAAACTGTAAGAAAAATAAAATAAAATTAAAAACCTACACAATAAAAGGAAAATAAATTTAAAACCCTAAAAGAGTAGATAAGCATAAACTACTGGTACATGAGTCCGGTGGAAAAAAGTCAATATTCATCCACACTTTTTGATTACTTTAATAAAAACTACATATGAAATGAAATAAAATAGCCTTTTATTTATGCAATAAATTAAAATCATACAAAATACAATATAAACATTTAAAGAAGATAGAGAGAAAAAATAATACCCGAGAAATAATAAACCGATAATACACATTAATCTTTTCCAATCAATGTATGAACAATATTAAAACTTAAGCTCTTGAAGTTAAATAAGAATAATCAAAGTTAGTAAGTACTATTTTATGAAACTCCGTATCTTTGAGTTTTC
>NW_027105458.1:428287-431500 GCF_000696795.3 Halyomorpha halys | reverse complement strand
CAATTACAGTCCCTTTTAGTGGGAAATATAAATATGACATTAAAAATATTTTAAAAAAAACTCGGTTTAAAATAACAATAATAAAGAAAAATATGAATCTATACCACGCATATAATAAAATAATAATATACTCAACACAAAGAAAATTAAAGTAACGATAAAATAAATACATATCCACGCATATATATACACAATACTTATACTCTGTTTAGGGAACTCCGGCTGAACTCTTGGTCCCAGTCGCATCACTGGTAATAAGGGCCAGTTGAGACTGAGTAATATTCAATTGAAAATTAATTGAAGAATAGGAGTTGAATAAAATTTATTGAAAATTGTAATTCATTTGTATTTGTACTTTAATTTTATTTTTCAAAACTAGCCATCGATATAAAAATTGCCATAATACTATAATTAAAAAGTGGAACATGTCAAGGTACAAATATTATATGATACAGTGAGAAGATTTGAATTTTATTTTTTACATATTTCTAGTTTTAAACTGCAAAAAAATTTTTAAAAAATTAAATTAAGAACCTACACAATAAAAGGAAAATAAATTAAAAAACATAATTGAGTAGAGAAGCATAAACTACTGGTACATGAGTCCGGTAGAAAAAAGTCAATATCCCCCCCCCCCTTTTTGATTACTTTAATAAAGACTGCGTAAGTCAAAATTTATGAGTTAGCCAAGGGCAATAAGGAGGAATACAAAATGGCGGCTATTTCATTAAGAAAAAGTTAATATTTCATTCGGAACTCCAAATCTTTAAAACTAGTAGACCCCTTTACGCTCAATAGTTCTCGAGATACAATTTTTTAAAAAGCAATTCAAGAAATATATACTGAAAAATCATTAGTTAGTGAAATTATTGCGGGAAATCTTTATCTCAGGAACTATGAGACGTCCATATGTTTATTAGCGCTCAAATTAAAGCTAATTTAACGTGCTAAAAAGTAGAATATTACAATTATCTTCGTAGGGTATTTTTCATGATACTTATTAATATAAATTAACAAGATGATGATTTCTAGTTGTTTGGATAAAATATCTTGGATGTATCTTTTTAATGATGTCCTGTCGTAGTATTCTATTTTTTTAATATTAATTGGACTGTAATTCCTCCTTTGAAACAAGTGAATTTTTTACATATATATTACATATTAATTACTTGTTTGAGAGTAGATAGATAAAATATAAATATAAATATCCTTTGATCCTTATCCTACTTGCGCACCGATAATGCACATTAATCTTTTCTAATCAAGTTATGAACAATATTAAAACTTAAGCTCTTGAAGTTAAATAAGAATAATCAAAGTTAGTAAGTACTATTTTATGAAACTCCGTATCTTTGAGTTTTCAGTATCCGGAGTTAATAAGATTGTTATAATCAAGAATCTAGAAGAACGTTTTCGACATTCGGTATTCGCTTGGTTGTTGGAATTAAGAAGGTTTTTGATAGAATTATAAAATAGGAAATTTATCAGCTTATAAGTAAATTCAAAATCAACCGGTAAATCGAATAATTAATCAACATTACTTGGTAATTGGGAGGGGATAGGAGAGGAATACAGAAGTGGAACGCTGCCAACCCCACCTGCAGCTGGAGTATATAACCCCCTCCAGCACAACCCCTGCTTCAGTCTGGCTCCAGTGCTCCGAGCTCTTCCAGTGGCTGGGATCTAAGTGCCAAGAGGTGAGTAATATCGTCTCTAATATTACGAGTCAATGTCGGGAAAACGTCAAATGTAATATTAGTAAAATATATCAAAGAAAAGTGCAATTTTCTAGGATTTATTTTACTATACGATTTATTAAAAAAATCATTTTTTTACAAAAGAAAAAAAATACAAAATTTTCATTTCAATCGAATCTGCAATAATTTTTTTCTTAATTCTAGACTTGTATAATATCGCTTAAAGTAAAGTCACCACTCTTCAAAGATTGAATTTTCAGAATGATATCAACCAGAAATATTGAAATTAAAATCAGTATTTAAATAATTAAAAAAATTGTAGGAAACATAAAAAATCATTCATTCAATGCAGGATTAAATATGAACCAATTGTAAAAATCAGTATTTTTTTATTTTTGTAACACTGATATAATTTATTTATTTGTTTAATGTTTCTTGAAGGCGTTACTTTGACGAATGTGCGAAAATATAATGCTTTTTAACTACAATATTTATATTTTAGGAATTTTCTATTAAAAGTTAATACATTTATTTCTCAACAGGTTTTGACGAACACAAATTTCATAGATAAAATTTAAATTTATTCAGTCAACTTAAAAAATGAATTTTTTTATTGTCAAAGATCAACGTTTTCAATAAAGAAACTAACTTATCTATACGAAAACATATTAATTTTTTATTAATAATGTTCTAAAAGTTTATATATTTCCTATGATGGAAAATTTCTCATATACAGTGTTATTAAATTTTTGAATGACTCAAATTGCTACAATTTACTAATTTAAAAACCATCGCCAAATAAAATTTTACATTTGAGATAATATAAAAAATTAACCTCAAAAGTCTACATAAATAGAAGAACAGAGATGCTAAATGGATTACTTAGTTCTAGAGAGTTCAAAACTGAACTCAATTTTTAATTTCAACAAAACTCGAATAACATCAATGACAGACTCGTTTTTTTATATATATTTCGTCACATTTTATTAAGAATATTCGAGAGCCCTCCGAGGTCCACTCAGCCTTATAAAGTGAATACCCTATTAGGAGAAAAATTGGCGATCGAGTGTGATTTTGACCAAATCACCTCCTTGCACAACCGTTAGTCTAGTACTAGTAATTCCTTGCAAAGTTATGCATCTCTGACCCTTCATCGCTTGTAGTGGTACAGATTTAAAATATTGCTTGTTAAATATCGTCGGCATTATTTTGTGCATTATTCTTTAACTGTGTTACTTTTTCTTCTGCGACGCAAGAAGAAGAAAAAGTATAGCATAAAATCATCTATTCGATACAGAATTAAATCTGAGTAGATTGTAAAAAATTAAGTTAATATTAGATTTTTTTTTTAATATTTCCATTAGTAATTAAATAAATTAATGTGCGAATTTTTATTCTTAACTGATATATTTACATGTATATCATGATGAAATTTTTGATATTTATTTTATATTATATTATATAAAATTTACTAGTTCAACAACCTCATGTTGAAATAACAAGCAAACCTCAAACA
>NW_027105458.1:426883-427204 GCF_000696795.3 Halyomorpha halys | reverse complement strand
GTAAATATCGTTACCACAAATTGTGTGCAGTGTTCTTTCAAGTCCAATCATGTGTTTTCTTTCTTTCTTTTTTTCTATTCTCAACATAATACCAAAAAAATATTACTGAATACATTACGTCAATAATAAAAAAATCCTAAATGATTAATTAACGGACATAAAAATTAAAAGTAGTTATCTTAAATTTGAAGCAATAATTTAAACACAATTTAATCAAATATTTTAATATATTCGGCACTAGACCGACAATGTAATAATGTGTTGTCAAAAATTATAAATTTAATAATATTTATTTAGATATATATATAATTCTGTCCAATC
>NW_027105458.1:425563-426833 GCF_000696795.3 Halyomorpha halys | reverse complement strand
AGACTTTTGAATAATCATATGCCTTAAATTAAAAAATATATACGACCAAATAGGAATAAATTTTAAATATACTTAGAATTTGTATACTTTTTATTTTTTTTTATTACGTTAGTAAGAGTTCTATCTGGTAACTAGGAAAAAAGTTAAATAAAAAAAATTAAATAACTTCTGCCAGTATACAAACTTAAAGGGGAAAAGGAATACGCAATGAATAGGGACTTTTAGCAATGTTAGGGATGGTTTTCGATATGTGAGACCAACCAATTAAGCATTCATAGACTGAATGAATTCTCGGGAATAATTGAACCGTTGAGAAGAAAAGTTGCGTAAATATTAATTTTCATAAAAAAACAAAAAAAAATCATTTAATTAATTACTGAGTGGAAAATGCTTTTAAATACTTAATTAATAATTAATGAATAGGGGTATAAATATAGTTATGCACAACAAAATAAAAATTGGAAATGCATTTATATTTATAAATACATAAAAACAATCGTACTCACTGAATTAAAAGAAAAAAACTCAGTTTAAAATAATAAAAATATGAATCTATACCAAACATTTAATAAAAGAAAAGTGATCAAAACATAATAAAAAATAATTTATACTCTAGACAAAAAAAATTAAATCAAAATTATATGATACAGTGAGGTGATTTGAATTACATATTTCTAGTTTTAAACTAAAAGAAAATTTAAAAAAATTAAATTAAAACCTACGGAAAAAAATAAAAATAAATTAAAAAGCCTAATGGAGTAGATAAGATTAAACTACTGGTATATGAGTCTGGTAGAAAAAAGTCAATATTTCATCCCACTTTTTGATTACTTTAATAAAAACTACTATAATACTATATAAAATTATTATATTAGTATAATTACTAGTAAAAATTTATGAGTCAGCCAAGAACAGTTAGTTAGGAGGAATACAAAATGGCGGCTGTTCCAGGATTAAAAAAAATTTGCGAAAATTTCTATCTCAGATACATCTATTTCTAAGCAGGTTTTAACAAACACAAATTTCATAGGTAAAAGATGTTCAGTCAATTTCAAAAAGATATTTTTTTATAGTCATATATCAACTTTTTTAATAAACTTATCTAACTTATCTACACGAAATCATATACATATAGGAGGTAGTTAGATATACATACGAGTATAACTACCTGCTACTTGTATGTATACTCAATAACCTATTTCGTCAGAAGGGTAGAAGAAGAAAAAAAAAAAGCTTTTAAATATCTAGATATACTTTTATTTCATTACAT
>NW_027105458.1:410454-425513 GCF_000696795.3 Halyomorpha halys | reverse complement strand
AAAAAAAAATTTAATTAATTACTGACTGCAAAATATTTTTAAATACTTAATGAATAGGTGTATAAATATAGTTATGCACTACAAAATAAAAATTGAAAATGCATTTATATTTATAAATATATAAAAACAATCGTACTCACTGAGTTAAAAGAAAAAAACTCAGTTTAAAATAACAATAATAAAGAAAAATATGAATCTATACCAAATACATAATAAAAGAAAAATGATCAAAACATAATAAAAAATAATTTATACTCAAGACAAAAAAAATTAAATCAAAATTATATGATGTAGTGAAGTGATTTGAATTTCATATTTCTAGTTTTAAACTATAAGAAAATTTAAAAAAAAAATTAAAACCTACGGAATAAAAATAAAAATAAATTAAAAAGCCTAATAGAGTAGATAAGATTAAACTATGAGTCTGGTAGAAAAAAGTCAATATTTCACTCCACTTTTTGATTACTTTAACATAAACTACTATAACACTATATAAAATTATTATATTAGTATAATTACTAGTAAAAATGTATGAGTCAGCCAAGAACAGTTAGTTAGGAAGGGCGGCTGTTTCAGGATTAAAAAAAAATTGTGAAATTTTCTATCAAAAGTTGATAAATACATTTCTAAGCAGGTTTTAGCAAACGCAAATTTCGTAGGTAAAAGATGTTCAGTCAATTTCAAAAATATATTTTTTTATAGTCATAAATCAACTTTTCTAATAAAAAACTAACTTATCTATAAGGAATCATATACATATAGGAGGTAGTTAGATATACATACGGGTATAACTCTACCTCCTACATGTATGTACTCAATAAACTATTTCGTCAGGAGGGTACGAGGAAGAAAAAAAAATAAGCTTTTAAATATCTAGATATACTTTTATTTCATTACATCAAAGCTTTTATTTTTTAACAGAAACATTAGAAAAACTTCCTGTATAGTTTTTAATAACTCAAAAATACAGGTTTGACACAGACCATTTTTCCACTCAACAACTCGATTAACGTTAAGTAATTTTTTATATTAACTATCATTACAACAGTTAAATAGCTATCATTCCGCTATCGTTTATTTAAATAAATAGATGCCTCAAAATAATATTAAAAATTAAAAGTTTTAAATAGGTTTGAAAGTGGTGTGGTTCAATTATCTACTTGTCACTCCAGTAAAGGACTTTTGCTTTCTCCGGTGAAGAAGGAACGTCAATTTCATGGAGACGTTTTCAATAACGTCACACTTTACAACTTCCACTTTTCATAAAGAAAATGTAAGAGTGCCATGAAGAAAATAAGGTTGACACAGATTTTATGTAGTAAGTGATAATATAATCACTAATTTGATGATTTGATATTCCCCCTTCCCCCTAAAAATTGTTAAATTTTCTTGGCTTGAATTTATGTGATTTTAGCGAAAATTAATACTTTTTTTCAATTAAATATATTTAATTGTTATCTATTCCAATCAATATTGTATACAAGAATAAAGAAGCTTTTTTTTTAAGTCTTACGAGGAAGTAATATTATCAGGAATAACGCAAAAAAGTGAACTTATACCTAGATTTGGCAATATAGTCTATCTTTAATGACAATGAATATCAAATTTTTTTATCAAAAACCCAAAGATATATATCGCGGGGTTAAACAACAGGAAATTATAAAAAGTCAAAACAAATACGTTGTTTACTACCAAAAATAAAATAATCATTAAACTATGGTAAAAATCTTAAAAGATAAATTTCCGCATGATTTCACGATCCATAACTGCTTCTACGATCAATGTGTAACAAGTTTACCCACTTAGGTCAGATGCACCAGTTTAGTCATCCATTGGAGACACAGCCCAAATGTGGGAATGTCAAGATTCATTTCTCGGGATGAATAAATATTGACAGACAGGTGGTAACCAAACCCACCACATTCTAAAACATGCGATGTAGGATCCTCCAAAGTCCTCAGCTATCACGTTGTGCAGAAAAGAGGACACTCGAAACTGAAATATTGGATCAATATTTTATGTCATCCGAAAAAGCCCAGAGTGGCATAAATTAGCTGATATCATCAATCTTGAATCATAAGGCACACGAAGATAATATACTCCATCTTTGCATTGGGCTGGCGATATGTGTGTGTTTCACAATATTGCCAATTCAATTAATAAATGTATATAAACCTAAAGCCCTCCCGGGGCATACTCCAGCCTCTATAAAATAGGTACCTTCAATCGAAGAATAAATTTTGGCGGTTGAGAATATCCAACTAATCACCTCCTTGCAAAGTACTTGAGCATCTATCCCTGCATGGATTGTAACGGTACAAGTTTTTTTATCTTTACATTCACCAATAGACATAAATCAGTTTTAGGACCTAAAAAATAATAATAATAAAAATAAAACTTGATTGTAATATTAACTTCTTCAGCTAACGGTACAGCCAGCCTCATCTCATTTTATTCCCATCTCTACAACGGAACTCCAGGATATAACAATAATTAGTTGATAGAGCAACTTTATGACAGGACGTTTCGTTCATTTATAAAAGCAAGCCGCTTCCTGATGTAAATCATTCATAGTGGGAAAGTACTTGTAGACTAGTTAATCACCCGTCATGAACCTAGTTTCTTCCAGATAGCCCACTTATGGGATATCTCCACTCCCATACAAATCGCTGGAAAGCAGGAAACATTCCCATTAAGAGAGACGTGTATAGGGGAAATATTTTACTGCCGCACGCGGGGAGATTGTCTTCACTTAACTGTAACGTCCTTCTTAATCAAGAGTCATTTACTAGCTGATGGCTCTGACAGGTACTAAGAGCTTATTAAAAACATACATCATTAAATAATAAATAATAATAATAATAATAGATTACAATAAATATAAACAAATGAAAATGTTAATAGAATTGAATAATACACTTGCAGGTTATGTACTTAAAACTGAGGCCTTGATTTCCAATACTAAGCCTCCATTTTCCAGTTGTTTGTATATAACATTATTTTCATTACACCATCCTAAGATGAAAGAATTTCTTCCAATATTTTATATCGCATGTGATTTAACTCGTTTTTGGAGAAATTCTTTCATTCAAAAATAACACAGAATAATAAAAAAAAAAGTTTTTTTTATATTTCTCTCTATTATATAAAACGTTTTGTGATCACCGAGTAATATTTTATTTTACATGCAAATTGCAGTCATACAATTTGAGCAATGAGTAGTACAATTAAATTAACGGTAGTAAAATTTGAGGTTAAATGGTGAATGGACCATCGTTAGGTGGACAGGGATTCCCCCTAATATATTATAAAAAATAAATTTTAAGTGTATTTTTGTGGAAACTAGGATGGTATTTCGGATTTTAGGCGAAATCTTACAACTTTAGTCAATAACCAGATTCAACCACCAAGTTTATCTTCTTCATTTATTTTTAATAATAATATTCTTTATAGTATCCTAACATTCAGCTCTTTTCGTATGACAAACAAAACTAGTGAATATTTAAGGTATCCAGAGTATAGTCAGCTCTTTAAACAAGCTTTGAATTTTAAATCTCTCCAAAAAGGAAACTTAAACACAACTGAAAATCCACTAGATTTACTTAAAAAAATAAACATTCCAACACGTCAATTGGGTTCAGTAGTGACTAAGGATGTACTGTTACTTGAACTACTGTCATACAAGGAGGTGATCTGGTTGGCATACAGACTCAACAACCAAATATAAACTCTTCATTTATTTTTATTAATAATATACTATATAACACCCTATCAGCTAGCTCTTTTCGTATGACACACAAAACTAGAAAACCGTTTTAACGGATGTTTGAGGTATACAGAGCATAGTCTGATTTTTAAACAGAACTCAGTAGACACCTTCGGAATTTTAAGTATTACCAAAAAGTAGCCTCAAACTGAATTACTTATATAAACCTACATAGAGGATATTCGGTTCAGCAGTCACTAAGAATATGCTGTTTCTAAACGAAATGTTATAAAAGGATGTGATGTGGTCAGCATTCAGAGTCAATCACCAAATTTATTACCCAATCTGTTGAAGGACCAAATATCAACTTTATAGAGTAATGGTTCCCAATTTTTTTTTTAAGCGGTGGAACTCTTAAGGTACTAGTAGAAAATTAGCTCAACCCTTTTGGTAGAAGCAGGTAAATGGTTTATGACATAGAATGCATTGATTTGGGGTAAATCATTTTATGATTTTAAAATAAATATTTTAATTAATATTAAAACGTCTGAAATCAACAATTTTTTTTAACGTATGGTCGTGTTTGAATTTTATAGTTAATGAAGCATCATTTATTGTCAACTCATAGATAAATTTAAAGAAGAAAAAGCTGAAAATAAGGAATGATAGAATTGGTGCCGCTATGTTGGCATTGGTTGTTTAAAATATAAATACCATACTGATCACAATTTTTGAACTGAAAAATAAAAAATAAAATATAATGGAATAATTTAAAACACAGGATGAGTTCTAATGTATCAGAAGCAAAACTGAAGCACTATAATTTATTTTTTATTTTCTAACAAGTAACATTTTTTTTCCCCCAAACTCCCCATCTATTTTTTACAGTATTTTTTAATCTATAAAAATCAATACTTGTTTGTCCGTACTTTATGCATTGCGATACCGTTCATCAGATTGTAATTGGGAGTTTTGCTAAATATTTAAAATTTTCTCCTGAAGGTTATAGTCTGTTCGCTGTTAGCTCAGAAAATATTATTTTTTTTCATGGTTATTATATGCCGATCAATTCGTCTCTTTCTAAAGAATAATAAACAAATATTTCTGATTCAATTATTTTTTTTAATTCACTAAAAATTGAAAAAAAAACATAATAAGGATTTCGGTAAATTAGGTCATTTTTTTTATTATTAAAAACAAATCATATTCGTTTTTAGAGTCGTCTGAAACCCTAAAATAAATTAATTTTCAAAGAAATTAAAAATTAGTAATATTGAAACTCAGATAAGGTTCATAAATAAAAACTATTCATATTTTATGAAGTATATATATAAAAACATCATAGATAATCTAATAGTATAAAAGAATAAGAAAAAAATAAAATAATTTGGACCAGTGTTAACGACTATACAGCAAAATAAGCTGTTACAATTTATGTTACTATAGTTACCGTCTTATCACTTTATCTATATATTAATCATAATAATATAAGTATAATATCATAAGTTCCAATAGTGTTCAAATAATGTACATGCTCAACAGCGATAGCAAAGCCGGCTGCTATTTGTTAATAAATAACCCTTTTACTACATCTATCGTTGCATTTTATGGTATAGTTTAATCAATTATATTTTTTTATTGTAAACTCTTTTTATGAAGTTTATAGGTTTTTCATGACATTAGAAAGTACTAAATTCAATTATTGGGATAAAATAATTGGATTTAGTGCTTTTTAATGTCATAATTTCATTTCGAAAGTTCCATAACTCTTGAAAAAAAAAGGGGGGAGGAATCATGCGAAATATAATAAATTAATATTTATTACGTTTAATGGTGAACTCAGCAACCGGATCAATAAAACTGTGAGGTTTATTAATTATAAGTCGTAATATTTAACTGCTGATACTATAA
This sequence comes from Halyomorpha halys, assembly GCF_000696795.3. Lineage (NCBI taxonomy): Eukaryota > Metazoa > Arthropoda > Insecta > Hemiptera > Pentatomidae > Halyomorpha > Halyomorpha halys. The sequence goes on along the minus strand of NW_027105458.1, from coordinate 419,896 downwards.
TGATTGCACTCATGAGGGTTATAAAAATGCGGGTAATGATTTTCAAGATTAAACATTAAACCAGATTTTATGTTTATAAACTTTCTTTTTTTTATTATTCTGCAATGGTTATAATATTTAATACATCCATTATAAAAAAATAAAATCTGTACTGGTACAACCCATGAAGGGTCAGGGTTGCAGAACTTTGTAAGGAAGTGGTGTTACTAGATTTGCTGTTGTGCAAGGAGGTGATTTGGTGATTTGGTCTCCAATAAGGGTCAGATTTTTTCAGGAGTTCATCATCTGCTTCACATTACATAACGATTTTGATTATTTTACTTTGGAAATAATTCACTAACTTCGGGAAGAGACTTTAAACAAAACATTACTTATATAAGATTGTTAAATTGCCTAAAATTAGTAATCGGTGTAGAACTACCAATCCTGCCCTCCTTTAGAACCATTTTAAGGTTAATAACATTAGATTCATATCCAACATTCGCTCATAACAAGTGTTACGGCGGGTAGGGGTTCAAAAGGAACCTTTACTAGCCCAACCGTGAAAAGAAAAGAATAGTCGAATTTTGTTATTTTTGTATTTTTAAATAAGTAAACATAATAAAAAAGAATAGAAAATATACCACTAGAAACAAAAGGAAAGCTTAACACTATTATAAAATTAAGTTAATTGAACAAAAGATAAAAAAAAAGTCTTATTTCACCGGTGATTGGTGAGGCCCCGGTTGTAGTTGTTCTCAGAGGATATTCTCGTGGAAGTAGATCGACAAAAGGGACGTACGTCCGCCCGCCTTGTCCTCTTGGAGGATGAGTTGAAGAAGTCCGCCCGCCGTGGCTAGAATGATTTAGCTGGCGAAGATGGCCAGAATGCTGGCAACTACGAGTGCGTAGTGAGGAGAAAATGAAGAAGATATGTGTATGCAGTGAGACGTTAAGGAGTTGTCTATTTTTTAGTTTAAAAAACAATAGAGAGAAGTTGTTTTGTTTTTGACGTTATAAAAATCATATATTTCAATTATCGATTTGTGGACCATATGTTGGCCATAACAAGTATTAGTAGATGTACGAAAACGACGTTACAATATCTTAAAGAGATCATAACGTTACAATTCCTTAAGGAGATTACAACATCAAAAATAAGAGGCGTAATTAGAGCCACATTTGTCTTACCTTCAGTAGATCCTGAAACGGCGATAAGAGCGGTATTTGAAAAATACAATTATTTATATCGAGCTACTGTGGGAGCGGAGTAGCTCAGTGGTAAGGCTCCTAGCTCAAAGAACCTGTGTTCAAATCCAGCTGTGGCCAATAATTATTTATTCGGTTATTGTAGCCGTGGGTCATATCTGTGGGTTCGACAGCCTCATGATTCTGAACAAATCACCTCCTTGCACAACCGTTGGTCTAGTAACAGTACTTCCTTACAAAGTACTGCATCCCCGACCCTTCATGGGTGTTAGTGGTACAGATTTATTTATTTTTTTATCGAGCTACGTTGCAAAATAACTAAGACTGAGAACCTGCGTGGTGGAAATAAAACTATGTCACCATAGTTCCAATTATGAAGTAATTTCAATTTGCTATTTCGAAAAGAATAAAATTTGCTTGTCATTCTTCGCCATCAATACAAAAAATAAGTTAATATTTGGAGTGTTCTCCATCAAGTCACTTGCTCGCCGATTATAGGCCTCATTATAGAAGAAGGAGTTAGGGCGACCTCGGAGGATCCCAGCGGAAGACTTGTGGGTGAGGGACCTCATCTGTACAGCGTAACGCTTGAGCAGCCAAAACCTTTTCAATTTTTTTGTCTTCCTTCTTAAGGTGGTTTGGAGCGCCGTTAAGGTCCCGATTAACCACAGCACAGGCACCGCTACTCTGTCAATAGGCGTAATTCTCAATTTGTTGTCCAGCTTTAAGGAAGGGCTGGGAATGAACAAGTGATGAAGAATTTTATCGAGAAAAAAAGAGGACAGTCCATTTTTTTTCTTGTTTTGAAAAAAACTTGAAGAGTTTAATAGACGTAAACCTGAAAGCATGAATTGAAGACTAGGCATCAATAATGGACTAAATATAGAAAAAAAAAAGCAAGCTCATAGTTACAATTAATGACTACAGCATTAAGGCCGCTTTTTACGTTGTTGACAATGGCATGTAGATTAATTTTCTGATTTAAATCGAGATTTTCTTTTTTGCTTTTAAGGGCGTTTTTTTAATAATTCAAACAGGAACAAAAATTAATTAAAATACTAGAACAGGATAGGAAAAATGTTGGCATGTAATCATCTGCTGGATTTCTTTGAAAAGGTCATCTTCTGAATTGAAAAAAATTAATGCAGATGGCTTTCCATACAAGTATCCAATATATTCAGGCCAGAGTGATTAGTTAAAAAAAAAAATAATACAAATACTTTTTATTCCGAAAAAATTAACACTTTTCTTCTAAATTAACACTTCACAACTAATTTTCTTACTTTTTTCTAATCATCCAAACAATGTTTAGAACAGTTTTCTGATTATAGTTCACTATTCTTATTTTTTTTAAATGTGTTTATTTATTTAAAAAATACAAAAAATGGATTTATTTCAATAATTAAGAACACACACAATGTAAAAAATATCCATTATGTTGAATCTTCTGAGTAATTTAAACTAAAACACATAAATATCAAAACGTTTTAATAAATAAGTTATATGGCCTAAAAATAATACTATTAACAAATCAATAATTTCAAACAACAGTATGGCATTTATGTTAAAAAAGAAACAAAACAATAATATCAAACTTATAACAAACAGTGTCTGGTATTGGTATTGGTCACACGTTAACCAACTGAGCTCTTTCCAGTGTAGCCCGTCGTACGAAGTTCTCAATTATTTGATAGTCAAATATTAAAAAAAGTAATAAATAAATTTTGAATATAAAAATTGGAAACTTGTCTAATTGTTTTTCATTAATCCTAATTATTTCCACCCCATTTTTCACCGTGCAAAGAGTATTATGGGCTTAATAAATATATGACAGATATAGCAAAGGGGGTGAAAATACTAAGAATTAATTTTTAAAAAAGAGAGAAATGTTTTGAACTGTTATATTCCGGATCTGTGATATAAAAACAATTTTTTTTTCACATATTTAAAAACTACGAACTTGATAATGGGCAAAATGTTTGAAAAGTTGTTTAAATAATGAAGTAAAGAAGATAACCTATAAAAGAGTTATTACGAGAAAAATAATACAAATAACTAAATATTTGTAAGTTGAAACTGGAAATTCATAACTAAATAAAAAACTTATTATATTATTATATATCCTTTATTATGATCACCTTAATAACATTATTGTTTGTAATAAAAATTATATTTTTGTTGACAGAAAAATGAAGATATCTACCGCATTCTTGGTGCTGTTTGGCATCTACCACACCACGGCATTCTCTGGAGATGATAAATTCCTCAAAAAATACGCGATGATGAAGGTATAATAACATTTAAGCATATATACATATTATTAATTTATAGTAATTAAAATATAAATTTATAACAATGTTAAATCCAAAATCATTCATTAAGTGATGAATGAAGAGAGAGAAAAACTTTATTCAAAAAAGTTGTGCTCCCAACTATATTGGGTTACTTAATACACAGCGTACATATACCTAGTTGGACAACTTTTTTTGTTTTTATTCTTATAGTGTATAGACATATTACAGTAAATTTATAATATATAATAGTGATACGTGATTTTTTTTTTTTGTTCCTATATTTTGTACGTTTTTTCCTTATTATTTTTATTTTTCCCATATTTTCTATAAATTCAATTTTCTCCGTTAACTAATACATCTTCCCTCACCCCCCCCCACTATAATAAACATAGAATAAAATAAAAATATGAAATATAAAAAGTAATATTATTAAATAAAATAACAATGCATACACATAAAAATCTATCCCATTTTCATATTGTTATATGTGATTAAATAAATTTTCTCCGTTAACTAATACATCTTCCCTCACCTACCCCCACTATAATAAACATAGAATAAAATAAAAATATGAAATATAAAAAGTAATATTATTAAATAAAATAACAATACATACACATAAAAATCTATCCCATTTTCATATTGTTATATGTGATTAAATAATAATTATTATTCGAGAGTGATAACTTGTAGGAATCCCTATCAGTGGACTACCGTTCCAATTGCTAATCCGGCCCAGAGGACCACTTTCCTTTTCAAGGCCATGTCGTTCACAGCACTTTTAGGAATTTTTTTAATGGCGGAAGGCCGTCCGGTGCCATTGTTCCCGGATAAGGGAACAAAGCTCACCTTCCATTCGAACGACCGGCTATTGCCACGATGATAATGGCAGATAAAAAAAATGGCTCCGGCAGAGATCGCAAAAGCGGATAAGCTTCGGGAACCAGTATCCTCTTTATTTTTTGTCAGGAACGAATCATAGATTTATCGGTCATTGACGGATGAGATATTCCGTGCTCTCAGTCGTTAACAAGGAAATCTAATATTTAACCTTTTAAATGTTTTTAATTGAAAAATAATTATTTGTTTTATTATTAACTAATGGCTGCTAAAAAAAATACTAAATATGGTTGTGTATCTTCACAGACAATAAAAAATAATCACTAGAAAAAATATTGTGCTCGTAGGATTAATATCTATAAATAACCAAGTTTTACAAAAGAGTGTTATTAATGCCTGGACAGCCAATGACCTCAGAAGGGTAGGGAGCTTCCAATCCATGCAGGAATAAACAAATATATTTAATCTCAGGATTAAAAATCAGCATTCATATTTTGCGTTTTATCCATCCAGGAACAAATTTGGCTATGTGTATGCCGGCCTATACTCCGATTTGTATTGGGCCTTTTATCAAACGATAAATCCAATTTTTATGAAATTTTAAAGATTGTGCGGGTTAGTATCTAGTTAATTCCATATAGATTTTATCACTCATTACTTTCGCTTAGTCAATAACAAACGACTTTTTCTTCTTAAACCTGTATGTCAAACACCAGTCTGATTTGACTCATCTGATTGAGTTAGGAGTTAATGAAAAATGAGTGTACTATTAATTTCACTAAATTCAGTAAACTACTTTCGTATATGCATTCGAACTGTATTTTCCTCAGAACTTACAAAATTTGGTCCAATCTTAGAGGAAGGTCGAAGATTAGTCGTGGTCTGGTTTAGGTTTTAACCATCCGCTAGTTTCAATTATACATGCACAAACATATTTTCCTTGAAACACATAAATTCTGTAAATACTACGTTCGATTTAGTTCAAAGTCGGGAACTGAGGCAGACGTGGGGACAGTATGATTTCTATCAAATTTTATCAACTACTTTCGCTTACTCATGCTAAAAACTAATTTTCTGAAAACAAGTATGTTTCAAAAACGACTCGTCCCATTTCACTTTATAATATTTCCAAAGGACAAATAATTAACCTTGAAATATAGGTAATTAAAAAAAAATATTCAGAAAAGTATCTTTTCCAGAAAAAGGAATTTTCAAAAAACAAAATAAGTGGAACCTATACTGATCCATGTAATTGGAAAACTTCTTTATTGTTTACTTCTTGTGTTACTTTTTCAAAAAATTTCCAAACAGGGATCAGGGGAGACCATCGGCCTTCGGGAGTTATCAATCTACCCCTATAAGCCGAACATGATAAAAAATTATCTAAATAAAAATCAAGAGAATAAAGGTAAAAATGACATAAGATGGATATTCAAAAGATTTTAATATTAATCGGCATTTTTCTGAGACAAAATATAAAAATGTTTATCGCAAATTAATTTTAAATATACTGAATTGTGTAGCTGAGCACTGTGTATGTAATATAAATATATGTACAGCACCAAAATAATCATTATAAACATTCGAATGTAGAGTGTACTTAGCATGATTTCATAGGTATAAAATTCAGGGGAGAAGGGAGAAGAATTTAATGAAATACTGAATCTCGCGTTTCACGTCACCTCTAACGTAATTTAATCCTCACATTACGCGATGTCGGAAATTCGTTGAGCTAAATCGATTTGCTCATCATTCCTTATCGCATTGACGGAGCATCGGTAAAGAAGAGGTAGTGGGCAGGGCAGGAAGTGCAAGGAATTCGTATGGTCACTACACCTGACACAGGGGATGCTCTTCTGACCAGGCTATAGATATCCGTGGGAAAATTCTTCCGCCCGACTCGGAGGCGGCACAAAATGATTTTCTCACCTCTTCATTTCCTGTTACTTGAACTTGAGCGCCCATAGTTAGGCTTGAATTCACTCAACTATCGTTTAACTGGTCCACTGTGTTACTTTTAGCATTTTATTTCTTAAACCTAGGTTAAAGGTTGAATTGAATATACTGAGTGGTTAAGAAGACAAGGGGTACTATCACTAACTGAGTTATGTAGTGTCTCACCTACATACCCAGGTAAGCTATAGTGCAAACGATTTAAACAGAATAATTCTCTAAGTGAAAATAAGACTAATTATAAATATGAAAAAATATAAATTATACGGATGTAATTAACAAAGAAAAGAGTCCCCGAGATGTCTAGGAAAACTTAATAAAAAAACAGATACATTATAATGGGGGGAAAAATCTATACAATCATATATAGCTAAATAGTCTATTTCTTTGAACGAAAAAAAAAAAATATTTTTGTGCAGATCACTTCTTTATAAGACAGAAGAAAACCCATCGAAATTTGACTTGTATAAGCAAAGGTACAGCGTATTTTGCTTTGGGACTACTAATATTATAAAAGTATTTTGTACTATATTAAGTTTTTTTATGCCTATATTAATATATAAAGATGAACAGTTTGTTTGCTTGAACTCGCTAATTGAAAGTGTTAGGCAGTAACATCACACTACGACCCATAGTAAAGGAATCGTAACCATATAATGAATAACTTGTATAGCTACGTTGCCTTATCACCAAGACATTCCTTGATAGTGAATCGTATCATAATTGTTTTTCTTATGCTGTAGAAGTGAAGGAAGGCTGAATTTGAAAACAAAAAAAATGTACTCTAATGTTTTTAAATAATTTTTTTATCGAAACGAAAAAATTGTTTTCTGAATTAATCTAAAACTATAAATCTATCCTAAAATAAACATCCAACTATACACGGAGTTTACCTAGATGATTTATGGACATTTCACTGCTACTTTCTGTCCAGTCTATTTTTTTAATGATTGATCCTTTTGTTTTTCACATAAATTTTGGATTTTATTCAGTTAATCATGTGGATGAAACAGGCAAGTATAATCAAAAGTTGATAAGGGTGAAACTGCGAGGAACAGGTAGTTGGTACTTACACGTGTTTATTCAAACATCTTTCAAGCCGCATGATGTTACAGCACTAGTATTAGCAGATGTACGGCGTATTGTACGTTGGGACTACGATTATTCAAAAAGTATTTTGTGGAGGTTCACATGGAAACCTGTTACCTTATTATCTATTTATACTAATACTATTACATGAAAACAAAGAGTTTAATAGTAATCGACCAGAACCAGATACCATTCCTTCCAATATAAACTCCCAAACCACACATATCCACTTCTTTCTAAGATGATAATCTTTCTAGGCGTCTGAAAAGAAGATGGCCTCGTGATATTTTCCGCTAGAAATTTTATTGGTGGTCTATCAATGTTTAGATTCCACTTATTTTTTAGAAAATTGTAATAAATAAATTTTTAAAAAATAATGTTTGTAACAAAAGACAATAATACTATTAAAATAAATAATAACTACAATTATTCAATTATTTAGAGAATATACTATCGAAAATTATAGTAAAAGAACTGTAGTAGTAGACCATATTCGTTAACTTACCGTCTCCTCTTTTACGCCGTTTTCTTTAACTACTCCGAAGAGAGAAAGCAAAACAAAACGCATCCATCATATCTTTTCTTTCCTCCCAATAAGGAATCCTATTATCCCATTAAGCACCTGAAATCATGACGTCCATCTTCATTCTTCTTTAGCAAGATGGCGAGCGGTTTCCCCCTCGAATAATCCCTTTCTCATACTTTCTCCGGCTCGTTCCAGTAGCAGCCGGAGACGCTAAACGAAGAGATTAGAAGGGGACATTGATGTTACAGGTCTATGAGTCCTGCTTCGGACAGGACGTGGTGAAGGAGGTGAGAATGGAGATGAAAGTGGCCGCCTCCAAGTGTGCCGGCATCTCGCCCAGCGCTCCAGGCAGCATGTCACCGCCCATCAAGCTACATGGCCCTTCCCCGCATCAAGTACACGCACCTGTTAAGCTTCAGTCTCAGGTAATATCATTAATTAACTTAACTGCATGCTATATTTGAAGTTTTTATTTTGATTAGCGAATATATAATAATATAAAATGAGTACCAGCACCATCTTAATTATACTCAGTAGGCCAGTGAAGAAGCTATATTATGATTAAATTAAACACAAGCCAGATTAATCACTGCTCAGTTGTGTCGCCTAGTAGCAACTGACTAAAGTAAACGTTGGATCGAACCCACCCTCTTGTGACTAACATCAACGTTCAACTACCACGTTTTTCCTAAAATACAGTGGAAGCTCAAGTTATCTCTTAATTATATTGGGAATGCCCCAACCATTCGAATTTCTAATTTCATTCATGAATGATATAAAAGAAAATAAATATCTTGTTAAAACTGGTACATGAGTCCAATGCCTTGTTCATTAAACTATAACACTCTTCCATATTTTATGTTACATATATCTAAATAATATAAACTTGGGGATCATTCAATTAAAAGATCGGCTCCTTAATTTCAAATGAGTCAACATCTTTATTACTCCGGTAAAACTCTAAGTTAATCTAGAAATAATTTCAAATTATTTTCTTTCAGTAGATTCTTTTGTAATACTGATTACAAAAGATGAAATAAAAAAATTACCACTCTCTAGAGGAAAATATGGCAAACTTTTCAAAATGGCCGCGGTACATTTTTAGGTTTATAGTTAATAACCCGTTAAGTATTGGTAGTAGCTTAACTGTGTTAAAATTAATAACATTTAAAGTATTAAATTATGAAATATACTATATATATTTGTATACATAACAAGTAAGTGTTTAAAGATTATTATATTATCATAGATTTTAATATAATTTTTATGTTTACCAGACCGGATAGTCGAGAGTCAGATAAAGTGGAGTGCATCTAGATTCTTACCTAGAAATAAATTTACAATGAATAGATTTCAATTGTTTTCTTTTTATTGAGTTTATTTTGTCCAGAATTAAAAAGACCACCCAATAAAAGTTTCCAATTTTCTGTATACTCCCATTAAAATGCCTTCTTGGTGCTTTTCTCAGCTAGCACACCTTTACGGTTAGAAAAAATTCATTTTTTGCCTTACCTAAAATACAACAGCAGTAAATGTTGAAAAGTGAAAAGAG
>NW_027105458.1:407382-408976 GCF_000696795.3 Halyomorpha halys | reverse complement strand
GTAAATGTTGTAATAGTCGAAATCGACGAGCAGTTTCCTGTCTTGTATGAGGATTCCATGTCAGTCGTTTGTCGAGATGTAGTCCTAAGTAACGGATCTGTTCGACAGGAATAAGTGGGGAAGTAAGGAAAATCTTAAATACAATTTTAGAACTACATCAATTTTAAAACACTTCATACAGGCTATTCTGCCCAGATCATTAATTTCAGTCTAAGATTACTCTAATTTACCAATTCTTCATATTAAATTAAAAATTAAAACTTTTAATCACAGTTAAACAAAAACGGTTAAGCAATAATAACCAGTCTCAAGAATGTTTAAAGATTATATATAATATAAAATATTCAGCTATAACATATATCCTCACAACGATATGCGTTGCCAGAAACTCCCGCGGTCCACTTGTGGTCCGCGTACCACCGCTTGGGGACCACTGGACCATACTGTATATTAATAGTTCTCCGAAGGCAACTGAAGCCCGCTAGGAACTTTTCAGCGGCGTTGAATAGAAATCAGTTCCAGTTTTCTTGGGCAGAATGAGGCAGAATTAGAGAAACCCCAGCCCATTTTCATAGCACAGTTCCCACAGAGGCTGGGACAATTCCTTTTCCGTAAATACAAGCTAGGCCGACTAATAGATTGCTCCTAGGCAGGTATTATTCGCATCGTGGCTCGGTCTGTTCTAGTTTGCGTACCCTTTCTTTATGAAAGCAATTAGTTATCCAGTTAAATATAGATAGCGAACTAAGTGCTTAGCTTCTTTCTGTCTGTTCAATATCAAGGAACCTGATTAAAATACTTTGAAGTTCATAATAATAGAAAAAATTAAAGTGCCGGAGTTGAAATATTTTGAGCAAATTTGGTTAGCTTAAAGGGAAAAAAATACTTCAACCCAAATTAAACTTGAAACATTCATTATTTCATTGAAAGCTAAACACCTATTGGCATAAATAATAGACCTTGGCAAAAACTGTTAATGTACCCTCATGATACTTGCATATTAATGAATTAAAAAAAAAATCCGTAAGATATTAAGAAAGGAGAATAAGCTTTGCAAAACTACATGAAAAATGAAATAATATTTCAACGTCGGAACCAATCGTCCTAGAATATAAGTCATGCGAAAAATATTATTGTTTAAAAAATATTTCTCATCCTTTAGAACCCATAGCGCCGGATCTAACGATTATGGAATAAAACTTTACGCATCAAATTTGAAGTCAATTTTATCCTCTGCTAGTTTTAAAACAAAAGATTTCCGTTCAAAATAACAAATATATAGGCAGCGAAAAATTTATAATACAAAACTTCTTAGTTTTTGCTCACCACGTAGCGCACGGGTGTGTGGGAGGTTGAAAATTGAATTTTTCACAATTTACTCGTACTCGATGTACATGGCGTCTCAAACATTCAGTATTGCCGAATCTTTCCAAAGATAAAACACCACTTTAATAAAAAAATTTGGGCTCGTTTCGAGAACCAAAACGCCGGAACCAATGTCGTAGAATAAAACTTAACTTATGAAATTTGTAGTAAATTTAGTCATTTGCAATATTTTAGGAATCATTGTTCTAAAAGAATTAAGAATACTAAG
>NW_027105458.1:398405-406662 GCF_000696795.3 Halyomorpha halys | reverse complement strand
TCATTTATCAAGAAATGATTTTCTTAGCAGGATCAACACCTAGATGGGCGTATTCCTGGCACGAGTGGAGAATTTCAGCACAAACAAAAGCTGAAAGACAGAATATCAGAAGCGGCTTCCTTGCACGAAAGTGACACATCTCAGAAGCAGCCTCCACATCTTGACTTGGAGAAGTTGCAACAGGCAATAATGGCCGGATACAACAAGCAAACCTCAGTAAGGGTAATCCATATTTAACACTAGGAATGGTTAAACTTTGTTATTTAAAATCAAAGTGAATAATGAACTAAATCTTGATATACTGAGATTAAAATAAAAAAAAACAAAAAAATATCATCTTATACATGATCCATAATTATGTATTAAATATATTCATAATCTAGGATATTATGGCTCGGATGGACGAAATGAAACAAATTAATGCACCATTTAATGCATGGAAAAATATTAATATGCATTGAATTGTATGTTATTTTTTTATTTTTACTGCCTACACTCTCAAACATCTCCTAGATCAGTCAAAATTTGGAATTCTAAGGCTTTAATATACCAAATTAAATTTGCAGCCTCAAACATTCGTCCAATCCCACCAACCGTACATGCCACCACAGCATCACATACGACCTTACCAGCCATACCAGCCAGCACCTCCACTACCAAACGTCTACTATCCTGGCTATCAACCTCAACCACCATACATGCAGAACCCATACCCATCATATCAGCAACCAATTTATCAACCAGGAATTTACCCAACATACTATCAAGGACGGTCATCGGTAAGTACTCTGAATACTTTATCTGTCATAACATGAAACATTTTTCTTTAACAAAAAAGGCTTTAAATATTTTAAGTTTCAATTCAGAGTAAAAAAAAATTGGCCATTTGTATTAAATAAACGTAAGAATAATCTTAAACATGTTGGTGTGTATAATCACTTATACGTTGACAGTCGACAATTTAAATCATAATAAATTTATGATAAAAATAATTTAAATATTTTAAAAAAAAATAAGTTACAAGTACTGTAAAAATTAGTAACATATTTAACTTTTTAGTAACAGTTATATGGTTATTATTACTGAATATAATTTTTTTTTTTCAGAGAGATTTAGATGTAAGAGGACAATTGGAAACATTAACCAATCGTGTGTCAGGAAGAATTCGAAATGTAACATGCGTTATGCAAGAACTGGGCTATGTAAGTGATTAATAATTTTTTTTTCTTACACATACTTATATATGGACTATATATTTTGCTTTATTTGTATGTATTCAGCAATATATTTTGCTTTATATTGAAACCTAGTTCTTTAAGGTCTTCTCCAAATGTTGTTGTATTTAATTTAACAGCATCAGCATCTTCGCTAAATAGAACTAAATCACCAGCATAACTAACCATAGATATTTTAACACATACAGTCAAATATTTTTCAGTAAGAATTACATTTCATACAATGTACTCCAATACTAATTAAATAGAATTGCAAAAAGCAGTCATACCTATAAAACTTAACTATTTTAAAATTAAATTAATAATAAATGTCTTCAAAATTATCCATAATGTTAAGAATAATATAGCACATAGATAAGAAATTAAAAATATTTAAAAAATGATAACTAATTTATTTTATTTCACTGATATTTGCAGCTAGATGCAAATTTAGAACCTGATTATGGACGTATGATCGATAGGATAGGAAGACTTCCAGTAGCTGAAGAATTGAAGAAAGATATGGCTGAAGGAGTTGAATTTTGTCGACAGTTTTCGGTAACTTATAATTTTACATACTCAAAGTTCTTATAATTTTAGTTAAGTTTAAGAACATAGACCAAACAAATTTTTGGCACTACAAACCTAACAATTATTTTACATATAATATAGATAAGGATGCAGCATATTTATTTTATATATTAGTTTTCATTGAATTACTTTACAATTAAATTGCAAAAAAAAAAAATGCTGGAAATTTTGGGGAAAAAAAAGATTACTATTTCCATTTTAATTTTTTCATGCTGTTTATACTTATACTTATAAATTGTTAATGCTTCAAATAGAAAAAGGTAATAGTAAAAATATTCTTTAATCTTACCTTAAGCTTGTAGAATAGGGATATATATTTACGTTTGAAGTATCTCTTTTTCATTTTAAACTTGATTGAAACTTCCACCTGAGATCTAAAAAGAAATCAGGCATTTTATTGTGATTTTTGTGACATTTGAAATGTTTACATTAATAATTTATATAAATGTAATTCTGAAAGTAAATCTTATCAAAATATTAAATTATTTATGTAACATTAAAAGGTTTCCATGATTAAAGCAAGGTCTTAAAAAGATATAACTGGATTACTTTATGTCTATTACCATAACTTTAAGTTTACATCAACTATTTATTAATTATTGAACAAATCAAATTATTTTTTAAATCTTCCAATAATTTTATGTAATTCTTTTTATATGAGCAGTTTTTGATATTTTTCAGTGATTTCTACAACTGCTTATTTAAATAATGTAACTTTTGCATTATTGTATGTAGGAGCAAAAAACTGAGAGACCACAACGACAAATTTAAAAGATTTTTACAAAATTTTCTGTAAAACTTACTAACACAGCAAAAACTTGATTACTTTAAACTATTTTATGTAAATTCAATTCATTATACAAAGAATAAGCTGTGGAACAACATTTATTCATCCTCTCATAATTGTAACTTGAGAGGTGAAAAAAGATTCAAAATTAAAGTTTTGAAGGATAACGGAACAAATATGAAATTATACTAATTATTGCAACATATACTAATTGACTAATTTAACAAGCCTTGTCCTGGAAAAGTGATTTCAATCAACAGATTTTTTTTTTTTTATTCAAAGAGTAAGAAATATTTTTCTATACTTTCAATAATAATTAATAATTATTGTTATTTTCAGCAATGTGTTCCTGATGACAGAAAGGACAAATTTATTCAAGAAATGGTTCGTCCAATGTTTTTCTTCCGTTGCTACAAGGTAAAGAAATTTTTAATAAATCTACAGATGTTATATTTAAAAACTATAGGAAATTTTAATTCAAATCTATAACTTTATTTACACAGCATAAGAAACTAGAAGCCTGTATCATGAAAGATGTCAGGGAGAGGTATAATAGCTCTGAAGACTTCACCGAAGACAACCTGGCATCCGACAGCAGGGCAGCAAAAGAATTTCCAGAGGATAATATGGCGACCGCAATTTATGAATTCTTGTATGGCAGTGACAACATTGACATTGATACCCTTTTATAATGATATTCAAACTTGTGTGATGTTAAAGCTCAGGAAACCATCACTAAGGACAACAAGAGTGCAGAATCTAAATGAAATATTTCAAATGATCAGTGGTACATCGATACTAACTGTTACAATTCAATCAAAATTTTAACACTAATAGGTGTACTTAGAAAGTACATGAGTAGTAAGGTGGAAATGTAAAAGTATTATTAATTTATTAGAACTGAAAATAGCACTTTTAGGGCAACCAGTCAAGATTTTGTGACTGAGTTATTTGAAACTGTAACGGTACAAGAAACTACTGTCCTCTATTGAATAAGAGAACAAATTGTAAATATTATAGACATATGATACCTCAGTAATGTTTTGTATTGTTATAGTTTTGAATAAAAATTATTTATTTATTTGCAAACAAATAAACCTTTTTTTATTGTCCTTTCCTTTGTATTTTTTTATGATGGAGTATTAATATATTTTTATAATCCGCTATACCAAAGATGTATTAAGAAACTAAAAAGCTAAAAAATCATGAGAAATTTTCATTCCAAGCTAAATACTATATTAATGAAAACTGGTACTCAAAACTAAGTTTTTATTGAATTATGAGTAGTAAATACTTTATACCCATCAATATAATATAAACATGGCATAAACTATATCAAATGATGCAGGCTATCAATAAAACAATATTTAGAATAAAAAATAAAATTCATCATTATTCATTCATTCATTCACAAAGAGTTCCATTTTTGTGAACATGAAATTTGTTTTATAATCCTGATTACTGTCAGAGCATATCACATATCTAAAAATACCTTTAGTTACATTTCATATCATTCTTTTAATAATAATTAAAACAATGGTACTTCAGGATAAAATTTAAAACTAAAGATATAGCTCTACTATCAAACATATTGCCTACTAAAGTTTAATATTCAAGTAGTCACTTACGGAGTATCAGTAATCTGTGGGAGGCCTCTTCTAATTGGTTTAATTATACCAAAAAAGATTACTTTAAATACAATATTTATAAAAATATCAGAATATAAATATATTCCTACACACATATATATTCATCTAAAAAATTAAATGCCATAATTTTGAAAGCATAAAATACTGTACACATGAGTCAAAACTTAACTATCATAATATTTTATGGAATAAAATTTAGTATGATAATTTAAAAATATAATACAAATAATACTTTTTTTTAACTAGAGAAATTAATAAAGCTAACAACATTTTTCTCTCCTAAAACATTTACAATAATAAACAAGCAATGACCACCTAAGAAAAAAAACTGTTTACCCCTTTAACATCTGTACAGTGTATCTTTTTCTTTCTTTTTTGTGAAGGAGCACAGCATTAGGCTAGGAGGAGAGGATAACAGGAGTACTAGGGTTCACAGAATTGGAGAGATACTCACTACATTCAAAAATATTTATACATCATCTCTTCAATGGCACCTGTCTACCGTAGTCTTATAATGCTAAGAAATTATGGATAGAGATTAGCAGCAGTAAAGAGTTTGTATAGTGGCTAAAAAAGTAAAATAAGAAGAAGAGAGTTTGCAACTGATGCTAGAAAAAATTCAAAAAAAACTATAAGATTTTCAACAAAACATTTTTAAGTGTTTTTGGAATTTCAACAAAAATATTTAAATATTTGAAGGTTTAGATTAAGAGGTGTTGGTCTGTAGCCATAGTCGTTCCAATACAATAGTGGAGGAAGGGGATATATATTACAGCCCCAGAACTATAGGAGTGTATCACTTTTAATTAGTTTCCAGAAGTTCTTTTCAGTTCAGAAAATGAAAATTGTTAGGACCAAATATTAAGAAGGGGATTATCATCTTCAAGGGGAACTATAGAAATAATTTTGACTAGGAATAGTCAATTAAGGAAGGTTAATTTACAAATGAGTACCACAACACAGCATTAGGAGAAAATGTTATTAAAACCTAAATTAAAATAAAATTAATTCTTAAAGAATTTAAGTAGTGTAGTAAAATTTTAAGAAAAGGTAAAGAAAAACATAACCTCAAAAGACAGAGCTGTTATGTAAAACTAAGAAAATAAATGGAAAGTACAAAAATTTGTCTAGTTCATCTAACCAAGAGTCTACTATAAAGGCACCATAATAAGATGATTGGCTCAAGTAAACAAATACAGAATAGACTAACCTTCATGGCAAGAATGATTAAATGCCACTTCAGCATAATAGGAACAATAACTTTCTATGGAAAAAAAATGATAAATAACTTTTATGAAAAACTATCCCGATTTTTAAAACAGCATAGTTACAATATATCTAGGGATGTGGATAAAATAGTGTAATTGGGGATGTACTGGAACCATTAAATTTTGAAACTGTACCAATAATATCAGCTGGAATTCTACTTAGTTCATTTGTCTTCCTTGTCAGGCATATCCTGCAGTCCTGGGGAAACACTTCTAGTAATGTGCTTTACCCTTAATGGTTCCACCAGGTAGTAAGATTTACTCTTAGCTGTTCCAACAGTTTTCTAAGTCCAAATTTTTCCAATCTTAATCGGGTCCCGCTTTGGTTTCAATAGGGAAAAACTTTAAAATTTGCTATTTTGCAACTTATTCTTTCCGAAAGTTGTCCTATAGCTTCATCATTCACAGTCCATAACTCTTTCATCATTTATTAAATTAAAACAATGAGAGTGTGGATATGTTCAATAGCTTAAAACTTGGAATATCATTAAGAATTAAACAATGTTTGAGAGAGAAATGGTTAATTCATTCATGCTGCCCAAATACATCGGGTTGCTACATTACACAGCATACTAATCAATACGTGATCAGACATATATAAATTACATATTTTTACATGATATAATAAAATAGAAAGAAAACATTTTTTCTTCCCCCCCACATTTTCTTTTACAATCAATTTCAGTTTACCCACAAAATACAAATATTTCAATTTATTCCTTTTTTTCTTTCCCTTTCTTGTCCATTTCGTTTCACAATTTTTATTTCATTTGATCGACAAACTCACTCTCCCAAATTACCCCCTCTCAAATCCTCCCCAGTGACCCGCTAAACAAATTCACTATTAGACAGCGATGTGAGATCAAACCAGAGAAATACTAGTCACAGAAGTAGATCCGTTTACAGTCAAACAAACAAATAAATACATTTTACCAAAATAAAACTAATACATAGATTTAAAGGAAAATATAATAAAAAGTTGGTTAAAAGAAATACTTGATTGGCAATATAAGTCAAAATAAATAAATAAAAATAATAATGTGGACCTTACATGGTTGATATAACTTATATTATATATATTTTTTTAACAATTGATTATGAGGGGATATAGTCATACAAATGACACCCCTAACTATATACAATGTTCTTATTAAAAGAAAAAGAAATAATAATAAAATAAATAGATAAGAATAATGCTTCTTAATAAAAGAGGAAAATAAAATTATTAACAAAAAATAATGATATTGGTACACTTAAATAAAACAAACAATTGTCTTCTAATAGTAAAAAGAAACAAGTTAATTTGAAAAAGGGAAGAGAGAAAAAAAAGATAATAATGAATAAATAAAATGAATAATAATAGTAATGTGTAAATAGAGGTAGTATGACTATGAATTAATTTTATATTTATTAAAAATTTATAAAAGAATGTCCTGCAGCAGTCTGGGCTTCAGTCTTCGGGTTGATGTTGGGTTTCCCAGGTTGTAGGTCACTGCTCCTTTAACTGTTGGCAACTGGGAGTGGAACTTCATGAACCGTTTTTTTATGTAATCCTCTATTGACTCCTGTAATTTGCCATGCAATTAGCTATTTCTTAAGAACCAAGGAGCATTAACTGTGATTCTTAGGACTTTATTTTGAAAAGATTGTAGTTTTTTCCTTTTCGTGAAGGATGCCGCTCCCCAGACTTCACAGCTCTACATCAGCAGTGGCCTGAGGATTGTTTTAAATATAAGAACAGTTGTTTCTGGTTTTAGTTTGGAATTTCTGTTTAGGATAGGATATAGCATTGCTAACCTTGCTTAAGTTTGAGTTAGTTTGATGTTGATATGGTGATTCCAGGTAAGGCAGTGATCCAGGTGAATTCCCAGGTAACTTACTGTTTCACTGGCAGGATTCCATTTCACACTTTTACCTTTGAGGAGTAGATCCGACGGATCTGGTGGGCGTCGAAGAGTAAAAATTTTTGAGTTGCATTTTTCAATATTCAAGCTAATCAACCATATAGTGAAATATTGTTATAAATCATTAAGGTGACTTTGCAAAGTGTTTCTAGCTGTTATTATGTCATCATGTTGAGAGAACACAGCTGCATCGTCAGCGAACATAGCTATGGAGGTGTGTGTGGACTGGACGATGTCGTGAAGGTAGAAGTTGAACAAAATGGGAGAAAGAACTGAACCTTGTGGAGTACCGGCATTGATTTGTCTAAGGGTTGAATTTTTGTTATTAATTCTGACTGAAAATGTTTTACCATTCAGGAATGAGTTCAGAATATTGTATAGGTATTTTGGAGTGCCTGCTTTCTGTAGTTTATATAGGAGACCTCGAAGCCAGACCTTATCGAATACTTGTTGGAAATCTAAGAACGCTACCAGGGTGTGTCTCTTTTTTTCGAATCCGCTAATTATAAATTCCGATACTCTTGTCAGTTGGTGAGAAGTGGGATGACTGTATTGAAAAACGAATTGAAAATCAGGAATTATTTCGACGCTTTGAAAAAAAGAATTAAGATGGTTTTTTTATAACTGATTCCAGTAATTTTCCAAAAATGGGTAATAAACTGATAGGCCTATAGCTGCTGATTTGTTTGGCGTTCTTACCAGGCTTGTGAATTACTATGAGTTCAGCTTTCTTCCATGTATCCGGAAAGTATCAAGTATGAAGGCAACTTTTGAAAATTGATGTGATAAAAACGACAGCTTTCCTGGTTTACATTTTGATTGCTATGACTGGGATCAAATCATC
>NW_027105458.1:396011-396314 GCF_000696795.3 Halyomorpha halys | reverse complement strand
GCACATGGATCAGACCCAGTCCTCGATACCTCCTGGGTGTGTACAGGATCACCATCGAGGTGTTCGCGGGGAGCCCGATGATGGCCTTGATACTCCTGCGGATATTGGTATCAATACCCTCCAATATCGCAGGACGTATCTTTGTAAGGGGCGCAGTCTGGAGAGGGTAAACAAGGCCCGGGAACCAGTATTGGTTGAAGTAAAAAAATATTTACTAAATAATTCAACAACACTATCCAAATTATAGTCTCAAAACATTTATTTCATTCACATGTCCAATGTTTCGGCCAATTCGGCCATCTT
>NW_027105458.1:382732-395716 GCF_000696795.3 Halyomorpha halys | reverse complement strand
ACGACTGCCGTAGAGCTCTCACACTTTGGTAGCTCTGATCCACCCCCAGGCGATCAGCACATGGATCAGACCCAGTCCTCGATACCTCCTGGGTGCATACAGCATCACCGTCGAGGTGTTAGCGGGGAGCCCAATGATGGCCTTGATACTCCTGCGGATATTGGTATC
The DNA here is from genome assembly GCF_000696795.3 of Halyomorpha halys. Taxonomy (NCBI): domain Eukaryota; kingdom Metazoa; phylum Arthropoda; class Insecta; order Hemiptera; family Pentatomidae; genus Halyomorpha; species Halyomorpha halys. The sequence goes on along the minus strand of NW_027105458.1, from coordinate 395,548 downwards.
AATACCCTCCAATATCGCAGGACGTATCTTTATAAGGGGCGCAGTCTGGAGAGGGTAAACAAGACCCGGGAACCAGTATTGGTTGAAGTAAAAAAATATTTTCTATAGCAGAATAAGTTCATGGAGTTTGAGAGAGTTAACCTACAATTTCAATTATGTGCCATGAAAGGCAGTGTACTTGGTCTTCTCTAAATTAGAATGTAGAAAACTCCTAATTTCACATCTTTGCTCGATTTAAAATATCAAGTAGCAAATCAAAGGCTATCATATTTACAAGAAACAAAAATTTTAGCATTGAAAATAAAAACAGAAAAATTCAATTCAGTGGACTTCACTTATTTTACTAATCTTAAAGAACTTGGGGTTATGTGTAATTGGTTTCAAGAGTTGAAACCCAATATCGAAGGGCTCTATTATATACAGGTTATATATTAGCATAAACTTCTTTATGAACTCTAATACTGGAAAGGCTATTGTAATATAGATTACCAACCAATTCTTATCAGGAGGAGAAGATGAAAATTTATTCTGTAGATCTGCCGCAAAATTTATAATAACTCTCACCAGATAGATTAGAAGAAAAGGGAGGGTAAACGGAATTACATAGAACAATTATGTTTGAATTTCTCAATTTAATAAATTTACTATTGGAGAGTCCTATCCTATTGATGGTTTTTTTAATCACCCTCTCCATCTTCATTTTGGAAATAATTTTTTTTAAAACTACTATTAGAGATATTATACAGAGGTTAATTAATCAGTCAGTGAGTTGCTAAAGATGCACAAATGCAGATAGGTTTTATTATACATAGAGAGGTAGAGATAAAATGGATTTGCATGGAAATGCAAAGACTATTTTAAAATAAACATGGATCCATTCACTATATCATTCCTAATATTCATCAGATTTAGATTAGGTTAGCTTTGTTTTGTACATAATTAAATTATCTTTTAAAATAGTGACTATGATGTTCCAGGAAATATATAGATATTGAATTATTCGAAAAACAAGTATTAGAATTAATTTTTTAAATCCACTTTTGAAACTGGCTTTGTTGAAGCCTAGCCTTATTGTACATTATGGGGTCAACCATTAATGATTTTAACTTTATAAGAATTGCTTTTTAATAAATATTCAAGTAAATGCAATGCAATGAACTATAAATGTAAAGTGTATAATAATTAGAAGTTACAAATATTACAAGTTTTTGTTTTAGATATATATAAAATATAATTTGTGCACCAAGCTCAATCTTATCTAAATGATAAGAAATGAATCACTACCAAATTTACAGAAAAATACCTATTCAATGAAACAAATTTTTCATTTGGCTTAAATTTCTTTCTTTTCTTAATTTACATTGATGGACGTGTCAAACTCCATCCTTTACCTTGGTGTGGCACTTGATAGGCATCTAACCTTCTCCAATAACATCAGGGAAAGGCTGAAGATAACCAAGCAGAAATTACATAGGCTGTATCACCTGCTCATGTCACCACAGCTGTCTCTCTGACTGAAGCTGCTAATATATAAAGCTATAATTTGTCTAAACCTGCTTAATTGCTACTAATACTGCTCTACCACCTCTACTGCGGCACCTCTTCAAAACCACCTTATAAAAACTCCAGAGCTACCAGAACTCCATCCTTTGCCAGATCATCCGAGGCACCATACTGCAGAGGGCCAGGAACAGTGCCATTCACCAAGAACCCCAGCTTCTCTCTATCCTGAAATTCATTTCAAGTTCTTTGATGGGCTGAAGCCCTGTGCAAACCCACTCTTCCAGGAGATTGCCCCTCCACCAAGACCTGGGAGGTGGCAAGGCACTGTTCCCTTGGTCGACTTGCTCACTAAGGGAAGGGGTTCAGAATCAGTCTAAGCCCGATCATTCATCACATTTGATAAAAAGTACTATAGCCACTGAAAACAGCCAAAGAAAACAAATTTCCCCACTTTGTTTTTCTCTAGTTCTCAAATCTCATATCTTCCTTTAATATTTAGGAATCAACTTATAAAATATAAAATTTAAAATGGTAGAGCAACTTATTTAATTTATTTTTTACCACTTGATATAGATTGACCTGTCATGCAAGCAACAGAAAATTTCAAGTGTAATTAAATGATTAATAAAATATAATTAAAAATATATATACATATAGTACTTTTCTCAAGCCCCACAGTACAGCTTCAAACAGAAGCTGGTTAATTGCCACTACACATAACTATATAGACAAACTTTACTTGATTAATCAAAGTCAAACGATTTCAATTATTATTTATTTCTTACATTATCAATGGTCCTCCTTCACCCACAAAGATAGTTAAAATTACCGGAAAGGAGTAGATTGTGTAACGAACACCTGGAATTCAACATTTTCTGTATCATGAAAATTTCGAAAGTACCATTTTCACCATACTGGTGCAAGGCTTAAAATTTATCGATGAACTAAGCTGTTCAGAATTTCAAAATAAGTATAAAGTGAGGGTAAACCAGTTCAGGCTAAGAATTTGCCCCTAACACTAAGAAAAACCCATTTCATTAAGCCTACTGTCACAATTAATACCTTATCACTGAATCCAATTTAAAACATTGTAGGGTGCTGAGCGTGAAGTGTAATTTTTTAAGGATGCCTTATCACTTTAGTATTAGAGCGTTTATCGCAAAAGGTAAATTGAAAGAGTAATTTCATCAGAAAAGTAAAATGGTAAGGCAAAATGTATGCAAGTAGAAACATTAAGCTAAGAAAATGGCAGAGCCATCTGTACAAGCTGACATAGACAACCTAAAGTGCTTAACCTCAGGAAGTATTGCCCAAAGTCAATACTCTTATCCTAACAAAATTATATAAAACTGTCAGTGATAAAATCAAGCTACTGATAGATAAAACAATATTATTAAATAAAGAAAAAATGTTTACAATTAATTTTATTTTATTTTTAAAGAATATAAAACTATATGGTAAAATTTAAAATTAATTTAGAAGAAAAATATGTGGTAAGACATCACAAAAATACAACAAAATCAGATTGTATAATCATTGTGGTTGCTAGTCTTTTGTATTTATCTTTATTTATACTATTATAAATCAGCATAAAATAATAACATATAATAATATTATAATATAAATAAGAGCATTTATTTTACCATTCCTGAATTTTATTTTGTCATTTCCAGACTTGACTATTTGCATAGGAAGATAAAAGAAGAAGAAGAAGAGCACAGGGCAATATATAGTTTTATATAATTCATATTTTTTTAATATCTTCTTCTTTACAGGTACAACAGGCTCTTAAGCTGTACTCGACCTGGTTTTACAATTCTTTTCCACTGTGTTCTTTTGTCAGCCACATTAATTCTAATTCTGAGCTTTATAAGACCATGGCTCACACAATTCTGCAATCTTGTATTGAGTCTATCTTTGGGGTGCGCAAAGATACCTTTTGGCTGGTTTTGTGTCACCCATCCTAAAGAGATAGCCTGAACATTGACAATGTATCTTTATAAACATGGACATTTTTACATCATGATAGAGCTGATATACTTCTCTGTTATTTCTCCTACTTCATCATCCTGAATCATCGACTGGTCTGAGGATCCACCTGAAAAATATTCTTTAAAACCTGTCTATTTTCTCTGAAGCAGATTTGATGAGCATCCATATCTCACAAACATAAGTTTTAATAGGTCAAATAAGGGTCTTATAAAGCTTAAGTAGAGCAAAGTATGTCTTATTTCCTAACAGTACTCTTGATGTTATCCCCTTACCTTCATTGAAAAGAAACCCTAGGTACCTGAACTTATTCACCATTTTAAAAGTATAATCATTGATGAAACATATACACTAAGAGTGTGCAGAGTGTTTCTTTCTTTTTAGTGGCATAATTTTAGTTTTTTCTTCATTCAACGTGATTCCCATTCGCCAAGTACTGGTATCCAACTTGATGAATCTTCTCTTGACACTGGAGATCTTCCAATGACCAATGTATCATCAGATATTCCCAATATCTTGATCCTTTTATTGTTGATGGTTCCTCCTGAGTCTAATTCAGCTCTCTCTATGATGCTTTGGAGGACAACATTAAATAGAAGGGGAGGTAATGGGTCTACTTGCCTCAATCCGCTTCTTGGATCAAATGGATCTGATGGTCCACTTGCAAGTTTTACAAGACATTCATTTCAGAACATGGTACACCCAATGAACCTGATGAGCTTTATTCCTTGAACCTGATTCTGGCATAGCTATAAATATAGCATACCTATGAATGGTGTATTATGCTGTCCTAAACAACATATACCTTCCAACTTGGAGAGTTAAGTCATTTTCAGTCTCTTCATTGTGAATTCTGTGAATAATATAAATCTCAGAGAATATTTTATATCTCTTCCTTGTAAGGAAGCTTGGAAACAGAAATAAAGGTAAACTTATATGGGGTATGATTTATATTTAATTACGTATTTTATCAATACCACTTTTAAGTAACAAATGTGAAAAATCACATTAAAATTTTCTAATTTTATTAATTAACCAGAATATTTTTTATAAACACAAATCTAGTGTTCATAGAAGTAAAAAATGTTACTTGCAATGGGGAAGTTTAAAGTAACACATAAGGTTCTTTTCTAGTCTGCTGAAAAGTAATTATTTATTTGTTATTTAAAACTGGTGGTGAGAATATATTTATTTATTATTTTTAATCATATTTTTCCAGTATTTGACTAAATTTGAAAACTGGAATTTCAGCTGAATTACATTTAATAAATATTATTAAGTACTTATTACTCCAGTCAGTAAAATAATTTATTTTAAAATAAATTACCATTTGTCACTTTTATGTCCAACCAACAAGATACAAACCATAAGCCTAGAATCTATTATCAAAGACACTTAATAATTTGGATTGTTACTAACAAAAAAATATTTAGTGCTTGGTCAAGCGCAACTAATCTATGAGAAAAAGTACCTATTTATTTTTTTTAGTATCCGAGGGCTGGTTTCCCAAAAAAGGGTTGGAGCTTTAGTAGCTTCGTAATTTCTAACCCTTTACACAAAGTTAGGGTTACAAATTTTTACTCTATACTGTAGACATTAGACAAAGACGTTTTAAACTACTGGATGAGTTATGCCTGATTATAAGAGTATTTTTGGTTTCCTAAATTTAAAATTTGTTTTTATAATATTGATTTTGTTTTTCTACTACATTCATAAACTTATATTTCTGTCCTTAATTCAATGATGTTTATTGTTATTTTCTATATAGCCTGTATGATGAATTTGATGGATAATGCAAACATTATATATTATAACATAAATATAACAATTTTTACAAGAAAAATTCAGTTTGTTAATTTTTCCTTTATGTTTAAGCAGAAATTTAATGTTAGATCTCATAAATGAGTTGTGCCCAAACATTTTACTTTGTAGAGCACACAACTAAGAACCAGTATTTAACAGCTGCAAGAAGTTTGAACTATCCAATATTCAGAAATTTTGCAATGCTGGGATGACAAAAACACTACCTATACTGAAAATATTTTCAGAAGGTGGGTTTCATAATTTTTATTCTTCATAATTTGTGTTCCAGTGGTAAAAATAAAACATATTATAAATAAAAAACATTAAAATTTATCTGACAAAAGTATTGTTTCTTAAAATAATAAAAACTAATTTTTTTTTAAATTAAACTACATTTCTTCAACTTATATTTATTTATCGAAATAATCAGATTGTATTGTACTATCAAAAGAATAGACATTAAACTATCCTAGATAAATTAAAATTTTGCTACTTTAATAGAAATTACTTTGTGAGAATTCATAATTAGTTCTGAGCTGAAATTATTGTGTGCGTTAATACCCTCTTCTTTTCCAGGATTTTAATAGTCTCAATAACTAGGGGGGGAAGTGTCTGAAGATTAGTTTTCCTTTTGTTTTCATAACTACAATGACAGGATCTGATGTAATTAATAACCTATTTAATGAGTCGGCAATTGTATTTGTTCTTGAATTTTTTTAAGTCAACAACTCCCTGAACCTTCTTTTATGACTATTTCTTCACATTTAGGCTTCTTCAGAGATCTAGCATATTGTCATATGACATGTTTTAATTACTAATCTTTCCTAGAATAAAAACTGATTAAAAAGTTTTGAAATTTATTTAAAATCCAAAATACATTTATGATTGCTCAAAAACAGCAGCTGGGTTTCAGCCTAGTTAAAAAAGCTCTGCTCTGAGAGTGAAAGTTAATTGCATCCTATCGGCTTTTTCCCAGAAAATCTCCAATCTCTGTACTATAGACTAAATTTTCTAAAAAAAAAAATAAATTAGACCCCAATTTTCTTAATTTATACAACGGACTTATTTCTCAGCCTGCATTTTTCAATAAATGAAAACATTTTTCAATTTTGCATTTTTTGTACCTTCTCCCCATATGTAATATCATAACAGAAGTGTTATTAATCCTAGAAAAAATTAATATTTTTGACAATGTCTGGCAAAAAGGGGAAATTATTTTTTGTCATGTTTTCAAATTTAGGTTCACAAGTCTACATTAATAATTTATTGACATAGATCTTACTAAAATATACTTCTTCCTAAGTTTATTAGGAATTATGAAAAATGTAAAAGTTTTAACTATGATTTAACAAATATAGAAGACGATAATATTGCAGACATTTTAATAAAATTATGCTGTTATTTACCTTAAATGATATATAATAGGAGAAACATAAGTTAAAGATAGATTGTTAGCAATAGTACTTAATATAGAAATAACTGAGGGAAGACTCTTACTCTACTTACTCTATTCCCTTTTATGTTAGGTTTGAAAGGACAAGTTCAATCCATGTTTCACATTATTTGGTCAAGTCAATATCAAAGATTTTGTCTTTCATTTCCATTATTTTCAGGCATTAGACTTAATATATAAAGTATTATAAATCATTATAATAGTAGTAAGTTTTACTATCGTTATCCTCCAAGAAATGCAAAATTACACACTGTACATCCCTCATATGTTGCATATAAAAACACAAACAAGTATATTTAAGACAAAGGGATCGCTTATTGTGAACTCACTTCAATGATCCTGTCACAGTTTTATATTTATTTTTTTCTTCTCCACACAACAATAAATAAATTTTAATTTCCAGGATACTGATCTGCAACATCGAAAATCTTTAATCAGAAGTGAACAGTTTTTATATCACAATAATGTTACATGAGTTCCAAAATTAGTATGTTATCAACATCTGCCTATTTCTTATTAGCAATGTTTTTTCTAATATAATCTTCAATTAAAAATAAAAATATTCCAAAAAATAATAAATCAATTTTTAATTTACAATGATATAACGGAAGTACTGAAAGGAAACAGTATCCTTTAATTGAGAATGAAGGTTTGATGTCTGAACATGTTTATTAACAGCCTTAAATAATTAATAGAGGAATTTTTTGCCTTTTGATACCTTTTATAAGAACAGCAACTTGCACATGGAATACTGATGTTTACACTTTACTTGAACTTCTTCTCATCTAAAAGAAAAAAAAATCTCTTTATCCAAAATGATATTGGTAATACTTAAAATTTCAAATTACTATGTTTAACAACATAATTGTTAGTACTTATTTCCTCATCAAAAATGATTATAAAAAAGCAATCAAATAAGACATAACACTAACCATGTCCAAAACTTACATAAAATAAAAAGATAAACCTTCTAATTGAAAAAAATAAAATCAAAAAACATTTTACAGAGATATGGGCTTTGATAATAAGCTTAAATTCAACAAAACAGTTTAAAATAAAAAAAAACAAAAACAATAGGGAACAATTCACAAATTTGGAATAGTCAACTTTAAATAAGATGAATCTTATCTTTTAAATTTTATTAAAATCGACAAACCACATAGAAAAAAATAACAAATTAAAGTTTAGAACTACAACTAGTAAACTGAATTAACTAAAATATATATGGTAAGTTAGCAGAATATGATAAGTTCTTATTCTTAGAGAAGCTCTTAAAAAAAAATTGATCTATACAAAATCTATAGTTATATTATTATTTCTAAGTGATTACATTAAAAAAACCCGCTGTGACAGATAATTATTATAAGTAGCCATTGAGTAAGCCCTGTCGGTTGGGGGCCCTTCAGGGTCCACCCAGCCTCATAAAGTTGCTATCCTTTATTGTGTAAACATGTGGCGGTCGAGTGTGTTTCTTACAAAATCACCTCCTTACACAACCATTGGTCTAGTAGCAGTATTTCCTTACAAAGTACTGCACCCTTGACCCTTTATGGGTTATAGTGGTACAGATTTAATTTAATTAACATTAAAAAGAAACAACTTAAAACTATATTCTGCTACTTTTTTTTTTTTTTAGAATAAAGATAGCTAGGCTGGTGATATTATCTGTTCATTAAAATTACACTTAAATGTGCACCCCAAACAAACTTTCAATCAAATTTTTAAAAAAAGGATGGATACTTAATACATATACACAAAATAAAATTCAAAAACTAAAATAAAAAAAAAAATTTAAATAGACAGGAAAAAATAAGTAGCTTTTTAAATGAACATTCATTATAATAGATAATAATGGAACAACTGAATAGCAAATAATTCCACAATGAAAACTGAAAAATAAATAAACTGAAATAAAGATTTTCAAAAGGATTTTTTTTTTAAATATGTTGGCTAAGGTACATCTTGATACATAGAATAAATTCATAAAATTTATAATTTTTAAAATTGATGAGTTATCCATTTGTAAAATACCATGTATGGAAAGATAGTGATTATCAGAATATGTTTCAGATATGATAAATAAGTAATATGGAATTAATATGAGAACACATGTAAGTATCTTAAATAATAGATCATAACAACAGGTATTAAAAGTAATAATGATGTACTAATATTTCGAATCAAATAGATTTTTCTTAAGGCCAATCTTATAATATAGTTTATATATTATGTTTGAAATCAACACGAGATTTCCATTTCATTATGTTAATTGTACATAGAGATTATGAATCATAATTATTGCACAAGCTGTATAGAAAATACAAAAAGTAATTGATTAAAATAAAATGTATGACACTGAAATAGAAGCTTTGATAAAGTATTATCATTTGAATTTCATCAACACAAGCTGAGATGGATTTTCAATAATTTTCAAAGTGCTCATGTAATAAATTCATATTATGTAGACTACAAAATACATATCATTGCAAAAAATTAAAGAAAGTTTGATAGCTGATATATTTTTAACAAACCACTAAGTTTTTACAACAGTTTTAATCTAAATAAAATATTATTTATTTTTTACCTCAACAAAATGACCTTAGTAAACAAAAACGTTTAGGTTATTTATATCATAAAGGATATAGAAATAAAATTCAGGATTTTTAACTTCATCATAGAATAAACTGCAGTACTATTAAATTTCATTAGATTGCTAAGTTTGTACTGAAAAGAAGCCATTAGATCGAATAGCCCGCCAAATTGTATTGATTGCTTTAGACTGCCTTCATAATCTGTGAACAACGGTTTCTTGTTTTATGATATCTTAAAGTAAGTAATTTTGATTTAAATTATAAATATTCATTTAATAAAATATAAATATATTGAAATAGATCAAAAATTATGTGACTAATACTTAACATAAAATAATGTTCAATGAACTAAGTATAAAAGTTAAACAGAATTTATAATTTTCAAGTCTTTTACTGGGTATTTTGATGTAAAATAATTATAAACAGTTCTTGAAAAGTTGAATGGCGGTAAAAGATGGAACTAATCAATTTTCCCTCACTTCACAGCCGGATTTCAGATAAGAAAATCATCATTTTTTCAGTAAGTACGGCACAGTGACCGAAGGGATATTCGTAGTGAAATGAATTATTGTTTATATGATGATATTTTAGTAAAATTTTCCCGTTTTAGTAGCATTTAACGATGGAATGAAATTGTAGATGTGAGAAGTTTTGAATTGACCTACTTTGAGGGGGGAGACTCGCAGGGAGGAACAGCCTTGTCAGTAGTCAACTAGTCAGTATTGCAGTTTAGTTCTTGAACTGGGGTGTGTTGTGGTGGTTGGGAGGCTCACCCGTGAATATCTTCTTATTTAAAAGGATACATACTCAGTTGAAGAGCCAATAATTTAGGTAAGCTACATTATTTATTAGTGTATTTTAAATTTTATGAAAAAATGATTTGTATGTGTACTAACATCAATAGATAACACCTATAAAAGTCATGTTATTCACTCAACTATTTACTATCTATTAATTTAAATAGTTTTGATAGCAAATTTAGTGATATTACTCATATTATTTTAAGCTAATGATATTTTAGTAATGATAAAGTCTCAAAGAAATTTATAATTATTACTTATTTCACTAAGTTGTTGATTATTTTGAAAAGAAGTTTTAGTTCTTCTATTTTATTCTACATGGTGTACATATTTGTTTACTTAAACAGTTGTTACTGAATTATATTGTTGAAATTTTCTATACTTTTAGTGGCTTTCTTAATGATAATGAGCAATTGAAGATTCATCTTAATGGTTAACACTCTCTGTACAAAAAATATAATTGACATCATTCATGTATAGTATAATTTTTACTATGTTAAGTCCATTAATGCATTAGCTGTACACTATAACATTGAAAGATAAGTAAGAAGGGTGTTTGCATGTAGCTCACAGGTCGTTTATTCCATCTGTAGGTTGTCATGAATGATGTAGCGATAAGGACCTAAAAATTGTGTGGTTAGAAAACTATGTATTCAGTTTAATTTATTGAATCTGTTTATATTCTTTTTATTTCATGGTTTTATTATTTACTTTTGTAGTTATTTGATATTGATCTGCAGTTTATATTGTTACATTAAGTCTGTTCTATCATTATTAATATTCGATTCTGGATTGTCGTTTAGTCAGTCATATCTAAAAGAAAGTCAAGTAAAGAAATTACTATTGTGTGGTAATATAGAATGTAATTTGTGAATGTTTCAAAGAAGTATTTCTCATATTATTAAAATAAGATTAAAACTGAATGCTGATAACTGTATGTTGGTTATATCTTTTAGTTTAATTTGATTTTCAAAGATTACTATACTTTAATAACCTTCCTATGACAAGATATCTAATCAATGCTGTTGTATTGTAGTAGTTTGACATAAACTAAACTTATAGATGTTATAATTTCATTATTTTTAAACCTATAAAGAAAAGCAAATATTGAAAGATTCAATATCAATGAACTAATTGTTTTTATATAAGAAAGAATTTTAAATTATCATCTATTCATTATTAATTGTTCATAAAATAATAATAATACTGATTCTCTTTTTTGAGGCGTAAATGCTACTGGGAAAGTAAATAAACTTGGAGCGATAATCATTAATGATTTTTTTATTTTATTTAGTTCACCTCAATGTTTTATGTTTTAACATCATTTACAGATAAAAATAATGTGTTGCAGTTTATTACTGATACATATTTGTAGGATGTATTACAAACTGTTTCACCGTCCTCTTCAGTTTTTATTAAAATATTTTTGTCTATGTGTGAAAAAAGTGACAGATGAATATTTGTACTTTTATAAGAACTTTAGACACAGGGTATATATACACACATATATATCTAATGTGTCTGCTTAGTGTTTTACTTCAAGAAATTTAAATTTTGATGACAACAAATATCCTTCCCCCAACTCCAAACTCCTCCCCGCCCCTGTATAAAATTATATAAATAAAAATTATATTATACCAAATATTTATGCCACTTTTGTTTTCACTGTGACTTTCAAAAATTCAAAGTGTGTACTAGTCGGTTTTTATTCAATAAATAGAAACTATAAATCTTTGACTAAATTATATATGTATAATATTTAGTCTAAGATTTGTTGTGGTTATATTTTACCAAAATATAGTTGTTCACTTTTTGTTTGGGATATCATACTAATAGGTACCTATTTCTTATATTTATGGACCTCCTTGTGCCATATTAAACTTAACAGGAATGAAGTACTTTATTAAGAATATAGGACAGGGTGCGAAGAACTGGCTACCAAGTTAACGCCTTTGCTAATTCAGGCTTTGAAATTTATTGTTTTTCCCTAATTAAGCTGGAGAAATTTACTAGTTATGGTCTTTTAATATAGTCGTCATCTGCCATTGCATTAAATTCGTTTTAGTACTTACTGTTTTCTGTTTTATTAAATGGTATAGTCAATTTTATCCCTATCTGTTACCGTTTCCGAGATTAGAGTACGAGCTAGTTAAAATTGAAAATTTTCGGAAAACTTAGTAGGGTGGGAGAGCCGGTAACTGCTGCTTACCGGTTTGTAGCAATTGCTACATCACAGCAGTTTTCTGTAAAATTGAAGGAATCATATTTGAATGAACAACAGTGACGAAAAATGAGGGACGCTGCAATTTTTTTTCACAGTTTCCATTTAAACTAGCTCATACTACCAGCCAGTAACAGATTGGTATAGAATTGATAATACTATTCTATTGGGGATGTAAAAAGCTGTTATTTTCATGTCAAAGCAGAAACAATTTTTTGGTCGTCGCACTGTCGGTTGTGCGCTAAAAACTAAAAAATGGGAATTTATTGAGCCCCCCTCCGAATAACGGTTTCAGATATGGACCGAAATCTATTATTTTGTAGGCATTGTTTAGTGGACCTTCCTCTACATATTTGTGAAACTTATTACTGATTTAATTATGCAAAGAATAGAATTTGTTGTAAGATGTACCTTTGTTGAGATAGGCACCAAATTTCGGCAACTGAAAATGACAGA
>NW_027105458.1:381860-382169 GCF_000696795.3 Halyomorpha halys | reverse complement strand
TGCTTGACTGCTAGCCTACGCAGGTCACCGCTCATGCCCAAAAACTAAAAAATGGGAATTTATTGAGCCCCCCTCCGAATAACGGTTTCAGATATTGACCGAAATCTATTATTTTGTAGGCATTGTTCAGTGGACCTTCCTCTACTTATTTGTGAAACTTGGGGAACTTATTGCCGATTTAATTATGCAAAGATTAGAATTTGTTGTAAGATGCACCTTTGTTGAGATAGGCACCAAATTTCGGCAACTGAAAATGACAGAAATTTGCTTGAGATTGTTTTAGAAATCTTCCCCTACATATTTCGGAAA
>NW_027105458.1:380640-381315 GCF_000696795.3 Halyomorpha halys | reverse complement strand
AGTAATGAGATGTACTCTGCTCAGCCATACGTAATTCCTTACAATCTCAACTTCAGTATTCTGTAGCGGACTGTAACTTCCTCATTTGGTTACATATGTGCTTACCATCACAATATAGTCGATCCTATTTCTATTTACTAGTGGCAATACGTTCTTGTTCTCCGTTTTAAATTGGGAGGATTCCACCAGGATTTGAAAATCTTCATCACTTTCCTTCGTTCATAATTCACTTTTCTATCACCCTTACAGGATTATATACCCTTGAATTTCGAGCTAGTGACTTGATGTTTCTATAGAGTAAAGAATCATATTATATATCTACTCCACTAATTAGGAAGTAGTAAAACAGCGGAAAACCTACATTAACATATGATGAATATAAAGTGAAGAGAACAAAATATATTTTTAATATAGTTCTGGGAATACAAATTATTTTTATCAAAATGTTTGGATTCCTGGTTGGAAACCGATTGTTTAGAACATTGTATAAGCTCTTCGGTAGTTTCAGTCAAGCATTGATGTATTCGTCTTCAAAGTTGAAAGTACATCGTCTGATTATGTATGTAACCTACTGTCCGAATGTTAATATTACTTCATGGATTAGACTAGATATCTAATACCTGCTTCCATTGCTGAATTGAAAGGCAAAATTGGAGAGAGCTAGATCAGCCTATA
>NW_027105458.1:374998-380200 GCF_000696795.3 Halyomorpha halys | reverse complement strand
TACATGTCAGAACAGTCTTTGCTGCATAGTTAAAGATTTCCGCTGCTACTTGTTTTATCCTGCATGACGTTATCTACTGAATTATTGCTTTATTTCTTTTTGAATTCCAATTTTATTTCAGCTAATAATTCTCTATGCTTATAGGCATGCGAAGGCTTATTTTTAGCTTTTATGTCATTATTTTCCCGATAGAATGTTTCATCTTTCTCAATCTTGTCTTATGTTTACCTTTTTCTCTATCTCGTGAGAAACTTTTGCACTTCTGTTTTCTTTTTATGTTATTTATTATCTTGCTATATTTCCTCTCGGATTTTGTTTGCATTTTGTTTTATAGGTTCTCTGCCTGTGTACAATTGATATGTCTTGCTTACAAGTCTCGATTTTACGTTGGCAGAAAATAGTAACCCTATCCCCTCTTTTTTTAGGACTCCAAACATTATAATTTTAAAAAAACAATCTTATATATCATCATGATATTTATGACTATTTATACCTGCGTGCTTAATGTTTATTTTTCTTTAACTTTATTTTGGTTTATATTTATTTTTTATTATTTATATTATCTGTAAATGTGCCAATGTACTCTCATATCTATGATAACAATGTACTCAAGTAACACAGAATTAAATATTGCTCAATAAAAACAATTGAGCAATATTTCTTTTATCAGATTCTTTTATAGATACGGCTGATATTTGATACGGCTGTTTTAACTGCAATTAATAGGGCATAAATTATCTTATAATGTATATTGTTAAACGAGTTTTAAATCTTATTATACTAAGTATTTTGCCTTCTTTTAATCAAGTTTCAATGCTCTTCTCTCATTATCAGCATCATCAATCTGAAATAATTTTACTATCTCCTAAAATAAACGTCTTTGTTTATGTGCAAATATAGCTTTTAAATACACAATAGCTTTATCATTTTTAAATACATTATCAATATTTTGTTGTCATTTTGATATAAGAGTATATCTATTTTAAGTTTTTAATCTAATTTCAAATTATTTGGCCTTACAATTAAGCGCACTGTAATAGTAAGTTTATGTTCTATTTTTTCGCTTATCTGATTTTTCCGTTCTTAAAAAACTGGCGCCCTGATCAAATGCCGGGATGTTCCCTTTGTAAATCCAGTTTTGCTAGCAAATGTGATACGCATCTCTTACTTGTAGTTGGTGAAATATTAACTTGGTAATGCCTTATTTTCGTATTGAATAATTTAAAAAAAAAAAACAACTTGAATGTTTGTTGATGGATTTTCCCGGTGGGCTCCCTCTTTCCCCAAGCCAGGAGAGGGCGGGTCGCGCATGATTCAATTTCTAGCTTAGTGCTTCACCTCTCCGGGTTGGAAATCACTGCTCTGAGACGATGACTTTTGCCCATTCTTTTCAAACTGAGGTAAGAAGAAAGAAAGAACTTGCTCCTGGGCAACTTGTTCTCTACACATTTCTGAGAAATGACTACAGAGACCATCCCAACGGTACTAATATGGAGCTAGAACGATAAATGGAACTACATTCCACCTCGCTTCAGGATATACGAGAAAGCGATAGGGTGCGTCTTTTTTTATTTTTTCTAAGTTGACTTTTACGTACCCTAATTCGATTAAATATAGTCGTGTCTTTTTAATTATAATTATTATGTTTTCTTAATTCGAATCGATAGTAAATACCTAAAGCTATACTTTCGAGTAGGAAAGCACTAGATTATCGAATTTTTTTTTCACTCATCGAATTTTTTCGTTCTTTAAAATCTGGCGCCCTGGACAAAAGCCAGGTTGGTCCCTTTGCAAATCCGGTTTTGCCTGCAAATGTAGTACGCATCTCTTACTTGTAGTTGATGATATATTAACTAGGGCGATACCCTATTTTTTATATTAAACGTATAAATATTTTTTAAAAACTTCTTTATTGTTTAACTGCAAGATTAACTACTAAATTTGGAAATACATGACTGGATTTTATTCCATTTAAGGCATTTCCCAAATATTTATAACTTTTCTTGGTAAAATCTTAAGAGAAATTTATCAAATACTAATAAAGACAAGTACACTTGACTACAAATATCATCTTGAAAAATAAAACCAGAAACCACAACACACGTAACCAACCAACCAAACGTAGAAATGACCCAAGAAAAGTTACATTAGTGTTTATCATACCTGCCGTTAGAGTGTTTCTTTAGGTCGTTATCTACACAAGTAGCTAAAGACTTATTGTCTTAACTTGCAATAAATCCATTTCGTCCATTTAGTTCATTTATTCCTGCGGACTTGAAAAAATGGACAGTCTGGATCTGAATAATTCAAACAAAAAGACAGGTTTTACAAAGCGTTGTAGAATGATCATCAGTGTCATATATTAAGTCTGCAATTCACTACATAAGGCAAACTGTGGGCAGATAAAACAACAAATTATAACGAAGTGATGCTTTTGAAAAACCTGAGCACAGCAACTTTTTTGTGTTGGTTAAAATGATCATGTCGGCATAATTTTGCATCCCAGACCAGGCGGAGGAAGATGACAGATAAAGAGTAAAGAGAAGAGAGAAAGTAAAACCTCCAATGTCCATCGCCTTTGAAGAAAGGAGTATAACGGAGGGGTAAGATGGCAGAAAAAGTGAAGCCAAAAAGGCGGGCCTTATGTGCCTTTAAGAGGCGTGGCAGAGAAGTAGAAGAGTACAAGCCAATCAGAAGTAGAAGAGTACAAGTCTGGCTGCCTTCTGTTTCTGTTTAGATTACAATGGAGGACATCAACGTAAACCTTCTTTCGTGGGCGTGGCAATTTTGGCTTCACTTTTCCTTTGATAGAAAGTAGGGTTAAAGTACCCTCCCCATTATCAATAGTCTAAATTAGTACTAACAGTATTGTATACCCCTTTTGGTGTGACCACACATACCAACTTTTTTTTTAAAGTTATAAATATTTGAGGCTTTCTTTCGTATCATGCATAATTGTTTACATTAATTTAAAAAAATACAGTCCAACCACCCCCTAACTAGCATTAGCAGCCTAAATTATTAGTTCCGATAATATCCCCAAAGATAGGGACATCATAATTCGACACAAAGTCACAATTATAATTCAATGTTGGGTTTTCATTCATCAGATGTCATCAGGTTCATGATTATTAAAACTGTCATCAGATATATATCATCATTAAACCAACCAGGAAATATTTCGCTTTAAAAAAGAATATACTAGCCTCTGAGCGTTTAATTTTACCGGACGACATGGCTCCCGAACCGGACAGTAAATCGGCCATCAGGAGGACAAAGGAAGTCCTGGTCAGATCCTCTTTGCGATCTGTGATCTGGGAGCCCGTGGACGTCCCCTTTGGTAGGAGGGAGGAGTACCGAACTGGTGGGAGGAGCAGATAGGACCGGCTGAATAGACAGATAAGGCCTTTCATGTCAAATGTCGTCGTTACGGCTGTACCGCCCGATACATTTCGGAGCATTCCTAACAGGATTCACTTCTCCTCTATCTATCTCTGGGCTGTTGCTACCTTGTTTCACGGCAGTTTTCCTTTCTTTCTTTTTTTTTTTCATAAATTGTTGGTTGAAATAATGGGGGGAAAAATATTATTGATGATTGGCAAAAGTAATGACTGCTATTTTTAAAAACTTCAGCTGTAAAATTTTTGAAAATTTCTGTTTTGGTCGAGTATTCTAATTTTTATGCCAGTGCATTGAAATAATGCAGAAAAAGTGTCAATAATAAATGTTTATGTTAATGTTGAGACAGTTTTGAAAAATAAGAAGAATACTTATGATTAATTAAATAACAAAAGTTGAAGATTTGAATGAGAAGGGTTGTCTTATTAGGGGTTGACATATCACTCCTTTGTTTGAATAATAGTACATCATATTAAAAAAAAGTTTTGATTATATTTAGAATTAAAATCAATTCCAAAGATAGTACAGTAGACTGTGGTTACTTTCTTTACTGAGGTCGTCCTATAGACGTTCCTAAAGCTATACAGTAGTTACAAATTAACTCCAATCTACGGTTCAATCCATTGAATACTTCAACCACAAAATAAAAAAACAAAACACTTTTGTTAAATGTGCCAGCATTCAATATTCAAGCTAATTATCTATGATATAATTAAAGTAGAACAATGAACTGGATAATGGATGCACTGTCTGAAATGTAGTTTGGATGAAAAAATAAATTAAATAAGCAGTAAAATAGTAATATCTTACTTTAAAAAATAATATAAATTACTAACAAACCCTCTTGAACTGTAAACTGAAAACTGAACATTTATTATTTAGTTTAAGATTATATTCATTGTATTATTCTTTGTTTATTAGATGTCGTATTTGTAATAGTAAATTTTGTGATTTTAAAAATTTAAATAATAATTCTACTGTTGTCCTCCCTAAAGGTTGTTGATATATCAGAGGTTAATCCAAAACTATTGAGGTTAGGTTAATTGTTATATTGTCATTACAATTCTGGAAAAAAAAGATTAAAAACGATATTTAAGTATCAGTTTATCGATTTTTTTTTTGGATTTTTTATGATACGATTTTGATTCCAAAACAAGAAAATTGTGGACAGATATTTTTTTACTACACTTTTTTTTTTTAACGCATTGTTTCTAGGGCCTTAATTATGTTTTAATTTATTATTATTTATTTTATTCAAGCGCCGACAAAAGTTTTAATTTTAAAAATATAAAAAAATTACTGGAAGAATACTTTTTTTTTTTAGACCTCACTTACGTAATTTTTAAGTAAAATACTATATAATATTTCACAATTAAATGTACAGCCTAATTTATACATTAATATATAAATTGAATGTAAATGAGGCCTTGTTTGTGGGCTGAAACGTTGGAGGTGAACAAATACAACTTTGAGAATAAGTATCAAAATATTAAAAAAAAAAAGTAATAATAATAATACTTAATTTCAAATAATAATTTAAATATAAAATATGTGAAATAGTCATATCTGTTTAAACCCGCTTCAGTTATTTTTTTTTTTAACATATTTCAAATTCTGATACCAAAGATTATTTCTTTAAATAATTTGAATTTTCAAACTGTAAAAATTCTACTTTTTATATAGACTTGTATCATTCCTGAAATGTTTTCTTTGTAATAATTTTTCAACTTGACAGTAGCGAAATGAACCGAACTATTTTATTTATTTTTTTATTCTACAATTATTGTTAATTTTTATTACTGT
>NW_027105458.1:372919-374948 GCF_000696795.3 Halyomorpha halys | reverse complement strand
TTTTAATTTATTATTATTTATTTTATTCAAGCGCCGACAAAAATTTTAATTTTAAAAATAAAAAAATTACTGGAAGAATACATCCAATAGTTTTTTTTGAGACCTCAATATTATTTCACTATTAAATACAGCCTAATTTATACATTAATGTACCATAAATTTATAACTTGAATGTAAATGAGGCCTGGTTAGTGGGCTGAAACGTTGGAGGTTAACAACAATTACAGCCAATAACAAATAAAGCTTTGAGAATAAGTATGAAAATATTGTAAAAAAAATAATACTTAATCTCAAATAATAATTTAAATTTAAAATATGTGAAATAATGTAACCTTACCTATTTAAACCCACTTCAGTTTTTTTTTGTTTTTTAACACGTTTCAAATTCTGATATCAAAAATTATTTCTTTAAAAAATTTGAATTTTCAAACTGTAACAATTCTACTTTTTATATAGATTTATATAGTGAAATGTTTTCTTCGTAATAATTTTCCAACTTGACAGTAACGTACTTGTATTAGAGCGAAATGAACCGAACTATTTTATTCATTTATTTTTTTATTCTACAATTATTGTTAATTTTTATTACTGTAGATATGTATCATTTAAATAAATTTAGGGCATTTCAACAATTCTCTCTAAGCTACTTATAAATTCTGCCTTCCAAACTTTCTGACGCTAGGAATTCATCTAGAACTTTGAAAAATATATTCCTCCACTCGATAACCGTTGTAGCCTTAGATCAAAGCTTTAGTGTTAAATACAAAGAGATAGAAAGTGAGTTGATATTTTAAGTCAGTCTGAGTGTATCTGATGTAGGAACATGAAAGCCAGAAAGTTGAAATGGGCGTGGCATGCTGCTTAAAGCTGTCCATCAAAGATGGAACCATGACTATCTCATAGTTCGGAAAACAGTGGCCTAAGATAGAAGTGGGTATGATAAATGAAGGCCTGTAGAACCACGCTAAAGGGAGATTTTTATCCTTTTAGATTCCATTTGGCTTTATTATTTCTGCCAAAAATTGGCAAAGGGAGGGATATTTTTAACATACATTATCTTAATGATTATATTAAAAGTTAACATATTCATTTAACATTGAACTAAAAATTTGATCATATAAAGTTTAAATGGTTACTTTAAAGTACTTAGTACCAATTGAAAAAAAAAAAGGAATTACATTGCCTTATTCTATTCATTGTGTCTAAATATATGTTTTCCTTATAGTATTTTATTTGGCGTTTAACTTCCTTATGTTCTCCAATATAGGCTAGGAATGAAGGGTTCTCTGTCATATTACCGACTATTCTAGGATGCCGCTCCCCAGACATTACAGCCGTGGCCTGAGAATCATATTGAATATAAGAACTTCGTTTCTGGTTTTAATTTGGAATTTCTATTTAGGAAGAATTTTTAGTTAAAATTGTCCTTCAGGATGGCCGAAACGTTAGAAATCTGAAGTATTTATAAATAGTTTTTGAGACATAATTGGAAACAATTTATTTGATTAAAAAAAAAAAAGGGGGCTTTTGATTTTATTTTGTCTTGGACGTTCTTCCTAGATACAAGGAATAAAAAGTTCAGAAGAAGTTTTTTTTTTTTTAGTGATATCGGTTGCATTTAACGAATAAAACACAGTTGCACAAGAATATAATGATAAAGTCTATAGCTGGAGGCTTTTATTTTACTCTAAATGACGTCTCACATAAGAAAAGAACTAGCCAGAAAAATAGTCTGCCACTTGGTAATTTTCTGGGCTCTTGACAGTGGTCGTAAAATAAGTAAATTTACGATGGGAGTGTCTTTTACTTCTCTCAACATAGGTTTTATGACTTCTCGAATTTGTTATCTCTTATATATTTCTCATCTAATATGTTTAAATTTTACCAGATCTCCAGATTTTTTTCCATTTATATCTGTATCACCATAATATCACCACAATTATTGCACTTATTCTATTTACTATAGTATTTTATTTATTTATCTGTATTCAGTTGGAGACTTAATTTTTTATTGGCATTTTGAAGCTTC
>NW_027105458.1:371317-372733 GCF_000696795.3 Halyomorpha halys | reverse complement strand
TATTAAGATTATAATTTTTTCCTTTTCGTAAAGAATACCCCTCCCCAGACCTCACAGCCGTACATCAGCAGTGGCCTGAGAATTGTTTTGAATATAAGAACAGTTGTTTCTGTTTTTAATTTGGAATTTCTATTTAGGATGAATTTATAGATAAAATTGTCCTAGAGGATGGCCGAATCGTTAGACGTTTGAAGTATTTATAAATAGTTTTTGAGACATAATTTGGTACAATTTATTTGATTTAAAAAAAAAAAAAGAAAAAAAAAGGCTTTTGATTTTATTTTGTTTTGGACGTTTTTCAGGGTTCGTCCTACAGACTGTCCTGAACCTAGTAGCTTTCGTAAATACCATTCAATCGTACAATCTTTGGAATACATAAAACATAAAATAAAAAAAATACTTATTTGTCATATATGCCACTATTCAATTAAAGAAGCGATAAGAATATATAAAATGAACCCCCTCCTAACTTTATTATAGTCTAGAAAAATGAAGCTGTATTATCTTGTTTGTCTTAGAAGGTATCACAGTGCTCTATCAATGCAGGAAAAATTTATAAATTGGCCTATTTAAATGTGTATAAAATTAAAAAAAAAAATTATTTAATGTTGTTTATAAACACTTTTTTTTCAAATAATTTTTAGTAAACCTCGAAGGGAAATTGTTTTTGCCAGGAAATGAAACCTAATGTAACATATTGGTGGAAAACATATTACATTTTGAAGTTTTAAATTCATATATCCGAAGTTTTATCCTCATAAAGATTTTTTTTTCATTTAGTTGACCCTTTATACTATTTAGAGCAGTAAGAGCTTACTTTCCTATATCATATAATATAATATATATAATATGGTATAATAGTTAGATTGGACCTGGCACCAATAGTGATTCCCAGGCACCCGGCCCCCTAATACTCCAAATTAGCGAGCTCTTATCTTACCTTTGAAACATTTATTTAACATGGGAAGATTAGAATTAAGTTAAATCTAGCAACATTGAAAAAATGGCTTAAATTGTAATACGGCGTGAATGTTATATTTTTACCTTATCATCGTTCACTTTATCTCTTATGTTCTATTCTATATTTTAATGACTAATTATCCTTAACTTTATGTGTTCTTTTGTTTTTTATCTTACTGCAAATTTATAATTCATTTCTTTTTCCTCAGTGTAATAAAGTATTTCTGTAAGTCGGGCCTTACACAAATCTCTCAAAATTCTGCAAATGTTCCAAGAGGGCATCTATTTCCTGCCTGGTGCCATTTCGTTTGGGGGCCATCTGTGAATTTTTCACATACTTTTTCCTTTTTGTCGGAGTTCTGAAATAGAACGTAATAGTCGTTATTTTTGAATTCCGTATTTTATGGGGATATTCGTTTGGGTTAGTCCATTTAAAAGCTTTTGGGTTTGCTGGCG
>NW_027105458.1:363323-370401 GCF_000696795.3 Halyomorpha halys | reverse complement strand
AAAAATCATTAGTAGAATTTATTTTGAGAAATCTACACCTCAAAAATCATTCTAGGTACAGATGTCTATTAGCACATTTTTTATCATCTAAAATACTTCTCCTGCAAAGATAAACGTTATGAACTACTTTATAGTACGTTTAATTAGCTTTAATTTGAGTGCTGGTAGACCCTGAAACTCGTCGTTTACCGTAGATAATTCCCCTACCTTATTAATTAATTTTTTAAGGCTTTGAAACAGCCGAAATTTTGTATTCCCCCACCTATAATTAGCAGATTCATCAATTTAGACTAGTAATTACACATAGTTTTCATTAAAGTAATAAAAAACTGGGGTGAAATAACTTTCTTTTTTTTCCGGCTCCTGTACTATTAGCTCGGAGTATAGTTTATTTGACCAAATTTTTATAACTTATTGTGAAGTTTAAAACTTTTTTTATTAAATAAAGTTAACTATTAAAAGATATCACCAGACAAGACCACGCCATTAGTTCTATTAGGATAGGAAATATTAGTTCCTTAATGTCACAGTCAGTGACACGGAAAATTGTAAACCAAGGATATAATTTTAAAAATATTCATATTTGACAATTTGAATACTCGTGTGTCCTATCAACTACTGAATGTTTACATCTTTATTGTTCATTGATTTTGTATTATTAATGATTATCTGGAACAATTATATCTGATTCCCATCAAATCCTTGTGGTTCAACTTTTGCTGACTTAAAAAAAAAAAATAATAATGGGTGACCACCATCATTCTTTGTGAATTACAGCCAATACACTAATTTCACAGCCCAAAACATAAAGTTATTAATTGGTTTTACTGGTCCTTTAAATGGCTCCTGTTTGGAAATAGAATATAATAGAAAACACAAACGTATTCTGGAACGCACTGTCCCCTATATAATAGTAACGCATAGCTATACAGTAGAGTAAAAAGCCAACTACTAAGCTAGGGAAGGATAGGCAGTTACAGTATAGTAGATTAAAAATATTACTTATGTTCCAAAATGACTATTTTCAGGTTTTGGTCGATTCTTATGTATTTTGTGAGCCATTGTGAATGGAACATTGCCATATATTTCCATTAAAGCGCTATTTAGGCAACACAGTTTTCAAATTGAAAAAAAAACATGCACAGTTTCTTAAGAAAAGACCCACTGTTAGTTACATACCACAGAACTTGACTTTGGAAGCTACGACAACTTGTCATCTTATGTGGCGATATAGTAGTACAAAAAGTTTAAATCTTGCCAACTTAAATTCTTGGTTGTGCAGTAATAATATAGTTGAATAGAAAATTTAAATGTTGCCAAATTAAAATCTAGAGAGGACGGTAACAATCAATATCAGGGTTGAAATACAACAACATAGTAGCGTTGATATATAACAATATTATAGAGTATAAATACAACAGTTAAATAAAGTAAAAACACAATGATATAGTAGAGTAGATAGTTTAAATCTTTCCAACTAAAAATCTTGGAAAAGCGGTTATAATATAGTAGAGTTGAAATATAAAAATATTATAGAGTATAAATACAACAGTTATATAAGGTAAAAATAGAATGATATAGTAGAGTAGATAGTTTAAATCTTTCCAACTAAAAATCTTGGAAAAGCGGTTACAATATAGTAGTGTAGAAATACAACAATATAGTAGAGAAGAAATACAACAATATAGTAGAGTAGAAATATAACGATTAAGTGTAGTATAATATAATATATTATAATATACTACTGTATAAAATATAGTAGAGCAGAATTATAACAATATACAATAGTATAGTTGAAAACTATACTAATATAGTAGAGTAGAAAGTTTAAATTTTGCCATCTACAAATCAAGGGTGAGCGATTAGGTAAGAAATATAACAATATAGTAGAGTAGAAATATAACTAATCATAGAGTAAAAATATACTAATC
This sequence comes from Halyomorpha halys, assembly GCF_000696795.3. Lineage (NCBI taxonomy): Eukaryota > Metazoa > Arthropoda > Insecta > Hemiptera > Pentatomidae > Halyomorpha > Halyomorpha halys. The sequence goes on along the minus strand of NW_027105458.1, from coordinate 368,470 downwards.
TTGTAGAGTAGAATTTTTAAATCTTGCCAACTACAGATCTAGGGAGAGGGAGAGGGGTGCTGTGATAATATATTAGAATTCAAATATAACAATATAGTGAAGTATATAACAATATATTAAAGAGTATAATAGAAATATACTAATGTAGTGAAGTAAGAAGTTTAAATCTGGTCACCACAAGTTTTAGCATGTCTTTAAAAGTGACAAGTTAAAATTTATTCAGTGTGTAAGACCCTTAATCTATTTTGTTACTTTTCTTATTTATTCTACTTTTACCGTTCTTCCTTTAAATATTGTAGTACCTTAGATATTAGTAATAGAAAAATACATTGTAAATAAATAATAATTAGAAATAAAAGTCTCATAAATTAAAATATAATAGTACATGATAAATATATTTATACAGTATTATAAGCATAAATATGTACATTTATATTTATGTAGTAACCAATCTTTTATGTAAAATGTTGATGTTTTCGAAACAGTATTAGAGCTACTTCTGTATTGGAATAACTCGGTTCTCTTCACATCGACGGATTCTGTTCCTGGCTAATTTCCTGTGGGAATTATCATTGGGGCGACGTTGATTGAATAAGGCCTTCTCGATTGGCTGTACCTTAGCAACGTCTTCATACTGTTGCTATTCATTTTATAAATATATTTTTATGTCATTTGAAAATCTATTATAATCGATCTTTCTTCTCAGTCGATGATGTACCAGTGAAATAAAAATATATTTTTAAACAAACCGTATTGGTAGTGTTGGAAGATGTAGAAATGTTTACGATTTACATTTAAAAAAAAAAAAAAAAAAAGATGCAATCACTTTAAAAATTCGAATGTGAAATGACAATGTAGTTCATTCTCAGTGTGACTGGAGTGAGTCACAACTTTCACCAATTCTTTCTCTCGGGGTTTATTGTCTTTGGTTTAAAGGTCGTGAGACTGTTCTGATTCTCTCCCGCGGTAACACATCATCTCTGATGGAATATTTATATGTTTATAAAAAGAATATTTTATTTAACAAAAATAATTATCACTCTATTCAGAGATTATTTTCTTTCATTGGTCAACGAGTAAGGTTAAAATATGCTACTGGCTTTACTGATTTATCTCGTTGCTCCAGAAGAAGGATAGTTGCAATTTATTTCAATAGAATGGCTCATAGATTCGGTTTTACTCTTCTATGATAGTAGTTTATAGTCATTGTGTGTTATTACAAATTTTAAGGCATTTCAGTTCATAAAATAATAAATACCAGCCTCACACTAAGGCGTGATAGGAACAAGGAAAACAATTAAAAATATGAAGAAAACAAAAAAGTATGAAACGTAGTAAACGATTTAACCAAAAATGTTTTCTTTACGAAAATTGTAGAAAAACTGGTACTAAAATTAGTTTAGACTGCCATAACAGGGTTTGTAGAAAAAAGGAATCATGTTACTGTACTTTTAACTTATTTTCTGGAAGGGAAATCTTCCTCCTGTAAGCTTATTTATTTTTTTTAATATCTTTATGGAAATTTACTACTGTACATAATAATACATTCAGTAAATTTGATCTCAGTTATAATGGAGTGATAAGTGTACGATGGCGTGTAGAGAAATTACCCGATGGCAGCACTCTAATGACGTTTTTACATTAGCAGGTCTCAAGACCATTTTCTTTTTAAGCATCTCAGAGGATTGTGAGGAATGGAGAAGGAAGCAAGGTTAGAACCTAGTGGGTTTGAGTGGTTACGGAGTTAATTAGGGAAGGATTGATATCTAGCGCGGGCTTTATCAGTTACACATGGAACATTAAGGTCTTTATGGATGATTTTATTTGTGACAAAGTAAGAAACAATGGGGATTTTGGATTGTAAGGATTGGTTAAGAGAGGACTTCGATGGTTTGGTGGAGCCCCAAAGCTCAACTACGTATGTCCAGATAGGGCTCATTATAGTCATGTAGATCAGTCTTTTGTAAGGAAGTTTAGACTGTCAAGTATGTGTTCAAATATTGGCCATCTTCTTTTCAGGTACCTCGGAGAATTCTTAGGAATGGAAGAGGAAGCAAGGTTAGAAACTGGTTTGAGGAAGTGGTTAGGGAGTTTATAATGGAAGGGATGATATCTAGTTTGAGCTAGTTCGGTTATAAATGGAACATAAAGGTCTTTATGTATGGAGGTGTAGATAGTTGACCGTAGATTAATGCTTGAAGAAGTTTGTCGACACCCCCCGACAAACTTCTTCAAGTCTTTATGTATGATTTTATTTGTGACAATGTAAGGAACATTGAGGATTTTGCTTAGGATTTTGGATTTTAAGGATTGGGTACAGGAGGAATTCGAAGGTTTAGTGGAGCCTCAACTCCGTATGTCCAGATTGGCCTTATTACAGTTATGTAGATCAGTCTTTTGTAATGAATTAGAAGTTTAGACTGTTTGTCTAGTATAAGTGCTGTAATATTCGAAATCGATGTGCAGTTTCCTGTCTTTTCAGTATTGTGTGAGGATTCCAGGTTAGTCATTTGTCCAGATGTAGGCCAAAGGCAGCCGAACTGTTCGACAGGGGTAAGAGCAACTGGGGTTAAGCTTATAAAACATAAAACGGCCGATTTAATTCGTTCTAATAACAAATTAAAATCAGCGTTTGGATACCACAATGAAAAAAAGAGCATTTATGTCGTTACGTCAAATGGAATAAATATTTGTCGGTGTAAAATGACACAAAGAACACATGGGCCGTTGCAGCGCTAAAAACTAGGTCCAATCTTGTCATAAACAGTTGTTGAGTCAATATCCTTCCAGAAAAAGTATAGCGCACTTTCCTATCTAAAAAAAAAAGAATTGACAATTGTGTCGCTATTCCACCGAGGGAAAGCTAAATAAGCATGCGGGTTATAACGACCGATCTTCCTTTCCATGGCCAACTTCGTAAATATAACTATAACGTTTTACAATAAACTAGTAAATGCGTTCTTAAGCCGTATCTAGAGAATTTTATAATCGCTCACATGAATTAATAGAATCTTCCTGATACAGTGTTCGAGTTATTCCATAACTCTAAAAATAATCTGTACTACTACAATCCATTAAGGGGCGCAGTACTCTGTAAGGAAGTACTATTACTAGACCAACGGTTGTGCAAGGAGATGATTTGGTGAGAATCACGCTCGACCGCCAAATCACGGAGAGCTCCTGAACCCACAGGGTTTGCTCACTGATATAATGAAGCAAAAAATATTTATCAGTCACAGCCGGATTCGAACCCGGGTCCTTGGAGGTGGTAGCACAGTCACAGCCTTACCACTGAGCTACCCACTCCCATTCTAAAAAATTATTATTTGTTTTTATGTTTTAGAAATATTATTTTTCAAACACCTTTGAGTCCGATTTTTTTAATATATATTTTAAGTTTTATAGGCATTGGAGCTACGGTGATATATGAGTCAGTCAGTCAGAATTTAGACCGGTACAACCAGAATTTATTATTTTGATATACATCAGTGGAAAATACATATTAATTTTTGTATATACACGCTTATAATAATTTTTGAATGCCTAAAGAATCTGCTAAATGTTATAAATTACCCTTTGTTAAGAATAATATATTCTTGGAGGCCGGAATAGATAGAATCTGAAATCCAATCAAGTGGGACCGACCTGTTGCGAAGGGATTTGGTTTCATGCCGATTGTTATGTTAGTTTTTTTTTTCCAGTGGACTGGCCGAATTATTCTGGGTATACTCGTTTCTATTCAGATTCGGATCCTTTATTCCGGAATAATAGAATAAATGCATGTTTGGGAAAGAAAGAGTTATTGAATACTTTCCAAATCTATTAATGTATTCTTCTCGGTCAGTCAATATTTATTCTTAAACCATAAATATCACCGCCAAAGTCTGGTTAGTATTTCTTAGACTCTAGTAAATTATTATAACACATTATTAGTCCGGACTTATTCTTTCTTTTATTCCTTTTGTCTTTGAGCATTAAATAACTCATACAGTAAACACAATTTTGAGTACCGTACTTATGTAGTTTATTCAAATGCTGAATTGAAAACCTAACTTTAAAAAAAACTTAAAAAATACCGATAACTGTTTCTTAGTGTTCATTAAGATCTTTCTTGAAAATTAAAATAAAGAACTACTTTCTTCCACTTCCAATAGGTTACTAAAATTCAATACTTGTATTGTTCCAGTAGTTTTAGTTGGAAGATTTACATTTACAATGTCATACAAACAGTGCTTTGTGGCAATTTGTGGTTCGCTAATAAATAATTCTTTATTATTCTGCTCATCAAAAATCATAGAGGAATATATCCACCAACCTATAATGTTTTAATAAAAGAAATATGGTCGGAATGCGGTTAAAATAGTTGAAATTGTAAATAAACTATTTATTATGAATTGAATGAATGGATGAAAAAATAATTATATTCTGGGTCATATGTCCATACATGGCTTATATATTAAGATTTTCTGGCAAGCATTTACAAGTTTCCAGTATGTAAAATGAAATTACATTGGGATATTGGCTTAACAACTGTTTATAATGTTAATCAATGTATGCCTATTTATTTTATTACAATGATGGGGAGGTTTGGTTATAAAATAAATGTAGGAATAGGTCTTGTTTAAAGGAAAGAATGGATGACGATTGGCGGGCGAATGGAGATGGGTAGAGAATTTCAGAAGGAGGTTGCACGTATGACGAAGGATTTGCTGAAGAAGGCGGTTCTATAGGAGAGCATATATATATCAGTCGGTTGGGATCTGGTGTTTAATGAGTGGATGTATGAATAAAAAGTGGTGATATCAAGGATATAGATAGGTTTTTTGATTTTAAGAGCTTGGAATAGGAAAACACCAAGGAGGTATTGCCTTCGGGAGGTTGGATAGAGCCACTTCAACTCGGTATACCAGCGGGAGACTTGAAAGCGCCTTGGAAACCCTAAGATAAATCTTACAAAGTAATTCATGAGTCTCTTCTGTCTATTATGAGCCATCGTTTCGCCCCACGTTGCGGGGCTTCTTCAGGGCTAAAAAAGATGCAGACAACTAAATTTGACATAATGATATGATACAGGATGTAGAGAAACTACTCAGTAGTAGAACTCTAAAAACAGTTTACAATATAAGGTCACGAGGCCATCTTCTTTT